>NC_028647.1:21327735-21339571 GCF_001406875.1 Solanum pennellii | reverse complement strand
AATTGCAATATATATTAAAGTTGTTAAATTTCGCGTATGTTTAAACCATTAATATTTATTCATGTTATTGTATGAAGTATGTTCAAACGTTCATATCAGTTTTATGTTTAGATCCTTGGTATAATTATATTTAGTGTGAAATTATTATATCAAACCATGATTTATTTTATATTTAAATAACCCGTAGTTTATTTTATATTAAGTAAAATTATTGTCCAAGTCATGTAATTTTTAATATTTAGTTTATAATGATAATATGTGTAGCTATTATGTAAATATATTAATTTTAGTTAGTAGAATTTTTGTTTAATGTTAGTGACGTAAAAAAAAATCGAATAAAAATAAAAATGAAAAAAAATATATAATAATAATAATAATAAAAGGAAAAAGGGAAAAGTTAAAAAAAATAAAGTGTGAAAAAGAACATACTAAAAAAGAGGGAAAAGAGAAAAAAAAAATAATAGAAAAGAAGTATAAAAATAATATAAAAAAATTCAATTGAAGAGGAAAGAATTTTTTATTTTTTTGAAAGTTTCTTTGTCCAAACAAAAAAAAAATTAAGTTGAAATAAAAAAAAACAAAACAAATAAAACCTTGAAAGTATAAAAAATAATAATAACAATAAAATAATAATAATAACAAAAGATGAGAAGGTAAAAAAAAATATGAAAAATAGAATAAACAAATAAAAAATAATAATAATAACAAAAGGAAAAAAGAAAAACGTAAAAAAAATAGAATAAAAAATAAAAAATAATAATAATAACAAAAGAAAAAGTAAAAATAAAGAATATCTTATTTTATTCTGCTTTGTTTGATTTAATTTATATGCATATATATATTTTAAATTAAAGGGCATAGATTAATAAAATAAGGTAGTTTTAATATATTTAAATAAATCAAAGAATGAGGGTAAATACAATTGTCTTAATAATATAATATTCAAAAAATAGTTAAGTCATAGAAGTCCATAAAGTGACCATGCTAGAACCACGGGACTAGGATGTCTAATACCTTCCCCTCGGTCAATAGAATTCCTTACCCGAACTGGTTAGCATGCCAAACAAAGAGTCATTTCCTTTTGATTAGGGATTAAATAAAAGGTGACTTGGAACACCGTAACTCAATTCCAAGTGGCGACTCTGAAAAAACTGAAATAATCCCCTAATTAATAACGTCACTTAAATTGGAAAAACCCTTACGCTGCCGCGCGAAAAAGGGGTGTGACACTATGTAACACCAAGCTGTTGTAATAATAGAAAAGATTGTTGTAAAAACATGAATCTTAACAACAAAGGTCTATATAATTGCTAAACTTGAAAATATTAGAGAAGAGATCTTATGTGTAGTCAAAACAAAACAACTATTTTCTTGTAGTAGTTCTCGTAATCACAATAGAGACTTTCAATGATCATAACTTACAACACTATTAAAAGTCACATGCCTTCGTATATTAACATTCACACGCCTTAACATAATAGCCACACGCCTTAATGTATATTAGCAGAGGAACTGATTCAATCAAGTGTAACCAAATTTAAAAGCAACAAGATTTTACAAACACGGAAAAAATATACTTTTACGAATCTCAAATCACTTGAAAATCACAATTAATGCTAAAAACAGATTAGTTTGTCAAGTATATTTTCTGTTTTCTTCCCAACTAATGACTAAATTCTCATTTATGAACATGGTAGAAACAAGTTACAGCGTTGAATTCTTGATGAATATCTGCAGAGAAACAAAGATAATAGAACGTGATTTAAACATAGGAGTGGAGGAGAGTAATTTACAGACCTACAAAATTCTGAAAAGCTCGTTATTTCTGGATGTCGCTGTAGTGAAAGAAAAATATATTGATGAAAGTCGTTGTTGGGAGAGCATTATATGCTGCGAGACGTGCCAATATGATGAATTAGGTTTGGGAATCCTTATTAGTGTAGGAGATCATTTCAGTACTACATTTTCCTTAATCGTGTAAAGAGCGTTGTGGTAATTAAATATTCTCCTCAAAGCATAGGAAAACCTTATTCTTTCGAATTTAGAGAAAAGTGCGACTAGAAAAAAAAAGGAAATGCGGGAGTTTTTATTTTTAGAAAAAAAATAATTTTTGCAGCTATTCTCTCTAATTGAGACTAAATATATACTTATTATTGACCATTACACAGTAGACAATGATCTTTTGCCTCGCGTAAATATATTAGTTGCAATTAGCTTATTTCCATAAAATAATAAATGTCACTAAAGTTAATATTTGTAGTAGCGGCCTTTGCCACTATGTACACCTCCCCTATCTGAAGTTTGTGCAACCTAAACCTCGAAGCCTGAGAACTCTGCTGTAAGCCCTCACACCTAGTCTTAGGACAATCTCTCAAAAAGTGTCTCATATCACCACACTCAAAACAACCCCTACGAGACGTAGGCTGATGAGAGGAACCTAAATGAGCACAATGTCCTGCACAATCTACAGGTCTAAAAGATGAACCCTGTGAAGTATGCACCGAACTCGAAGAACAATGCACAACAGAATCAGCCTCAAACGCCGGTGAAGCTGCATAGATGGGTACACTAGACTGAGAGTGATGACCTCTCCCCAAGAAACATCGAATCCTTGGCGGACAACCACCATAAGGACATGCATGACGGGTCCTTTTACCCTCAAGCTTCTCAAATCCCTCACGTTGAATCATTTCCAACTACTTAGCAACATCTACTACCTTCTCGAATTGAGCAACTGAAGTAGCAACATGAGAAACACCCAGACGAATCGGAATAATCATCCCCTTAAGAAATCTTCTCACTCTCTCAGCCTCTATGGGAAGTATCATTGAAGCATGACTAGACAAGGCATGAAATTTACTCGGCCCTCTTGCGCTCCCTCTATCTGCATGGAACAAACTTGTCTAGAAATACCTGAGTAAACTGAGTTCAGGATAGTTGAGGGTATCCAATTGGCCTACTACAAATATAATCCCTCCACCACTGCTTGGTAGAGCCAGGCATGTGAAACGCTGTGTATTCCACTCTATGAGACTCCACTAGTCCAAGATTATGCAATCTCTCATGACAACTAACTATAAAATCATACGCATCCTCAGTTAAGTCACAAGTATAAGTTGGAGGATTCATTAATCTGAACCGCCCAAACATCTTTTGTTCGTCAATGGTCAGGGAAGGCCTGTTTTCCAAGTGTGATTCAATACCCTGAAATTCCATACTGTCTAAACGGGGAGCTAAAGTAGTAGCTGGTTGAATCCTGGGAATCTGAGAATTTTGAGAAACCATCGGATCTAGAGTTTTCCCTCCAACACGGGTTTGTGAAGCATCAGAGTGACAAGAAAAGTTCCCGCTTGAGCCATCCCCTCTAGAACTCTAAACATACAAGAAAAGGTTTCTTGAAGCACTGGGGTGACAATAATACTAGGTGGATCCTGAGCTGGTCCATCCCCTTTGACACGATCCTGCACATCCCCATGAATAACATTTGCATTAGGAGGTACTGTCCTATCACGACCTTTGGTAGCTATTGGTACTTGGTCTTCCACCAGTGCTGCAATATGGCCCCTACCCTGACCTCGACCTCGAGCTCATCCCCTGGCTACCTTGGATAGTACTCCAAGAAGCAGACGTAGGAATAGGCTCCTGATCACCACATGTCGATGTATGAGTCCTCTTCCTCGGAGAAAGAATGAGATATCAAGATTAGAATTTTAATAAGGTCAAGTGTGCATGATAATGAATAAAAGAACAGAATTTTCCTAAATATTCTATAGCCTCTCGAAGATAGGTATGGACGTCATCATACCGATCCGCAAGACTCTACCAGACATTACTCTTGTACTCGTGAGACCGATAAACCTAACACTTTGAAACCAATTTTTCACGACCCAAATTCACTAATCAGGATGACACCTATTTTTCCAACCAATAAGTAAGCCAACCCAACACATTTTACCAATTTTAACCAAAATAATGAGACAAAGCTAAACACTAAGTGGAAATCTCCAACACTAAGTTATTTATCGAGAAAAGACATGAAGTGACACCTAAAGTTGTCTCGAATTTTTAAAAAGATACCTTAACTATATCGGTGTCCTATTACCCCACAAAAGTATTAAATATCGTTGTAAAAGAGCCATTCTGATCCATTTCTCACCCGGTTTGTGAACACGCACAACAAGCACGTGAAAGTTTGTTTTTGCTGACAAAAACCATTCAAAAACTGCCATATTACACTTGTTTTATTTATTAATTATTTACTTGCTTTAAATCATCTTTTTCCTCAAAATATTAACATTTTCAAGCTATTCTTTGTAATCATCTCCATTAAGAACTTCCTTAAAGTCCCAATTCAGCAATAAAATCTCAAATTTTCTCTATTTTGAAATCATAATTTTGACTGAGAAAACTCAAACCTAGCAAAAATTGTTCACACCCAAGTGAGTAAATGCTAAAACCAAATTCAACCCAAAAACATAGAAAGACAATTATCAAAGCAAAACCTAATTACAACACCAAGAAATAGAAACAAAAAAGTGAAAAAAAATCACATAAAAAGATAATTATATACTAAAGCGAGAAGAAGATCTGATTAGAGGAAAGAATAGGGGTAAACAAAGATTGAAGGAAAGGATTTTATATTAATAAATAAATAAAATTTCTGTGAAAATGGAAAATTTGATAGGGGAGAGAAATTAATTTAGGAACCATTTTTAGTTTTAATGGAAATATAGATATATTTTGTGTGTATCACATGTGACTATCATTTTTTAAACAAATCGGGTCGGATTAATATAAGCGTGAGCCTCACGCACGTCTGGCTAGGTGTGGAACTGGCCTTAAATGGCCCTTTTTCATTGATATTCAATACTTTTGTGGGGTAATAGGATACCCGCAAAGTTAAGGTGTCTTTTTTAAAATCCAAAACAACTTCAATGGTGAATTTATGTCTTTTCTCTTCTTTATAATTACGAAATGCGGAAAGCTGAAATACCACCCACGAATTAGTGTCATAAGTAGGAGAGCTTCTAAAATAAAATGTAAATCTGAAACTAAAAATGACAAATCCAACATAAGGAATATCCTGTCAAAATACTAAAATAACATAGCAACTAAAAGATGGAGGGATGTGCGGGTCACGAAATGCAATGCAATATGATACCATGTAATTATATGTCTTAGAATGTCATTACTCTCTCAACCGTATATACATGATACTCCACGGAGATACATCGAGAGTTCATAACCCATTGGGGACTCGCGAGGTCCATAGACCAATACGGACGATCTCCACGTGTCTATGCAGACGATCTCAATGAACTATCCTAAAATCAGCAATTTCTACACTGATGGTCTCCACGTGCCCAAATTAGAATCATAACATCTCACCTTCCCCAGCACGGACGATCTCCACATGCCCAACTTATACTCAATCTCATGTCAATACATGTGCACAATATTATTTCAATAAAGGTGATGATGATTCATCTCAGTCAGTTAATATAAGCATAATACATAACCACATCAATTATCACAATTATACGAGTGTAATAAAGAAAAACACTATCACACAAAGAACTTCAAGTCAATAATAGATCAGCTAATTCTCATATGCTTTAACATTCTCGGGTTTCAATCCGCATTCTATAGTAATAAATTTTCCCTTCATATCTCTGGTGCTCGTACCAATGCCAATCACACCATTGGTATTATACCCTTATCTTTCGCTCTTACCCATTGTCTATTCCAATTTTAATCTTTAATTAAGAAAATTTCCTTCAACGAAGTCTAAAAAGCCTTAACATCCCTTAAATACTGAACTCGTGCCATTAATCATCAAGATTATTCCTTCCCTTTTCGCAAAGTTTCGGAATGTTCCCAATCTGCCAATGCTGCAAAATTTGTAAGTAAGTGAGTTTGGAGAAATTCAAATTATATATGTCTATCATAGACCCTAAAACTCACTCATATTTGAATCAAGCTCCAAATCTCTATATAATGTATATGCCAAAATTATCATATTTGCTAAAATTCAAGCAAAGAATTGAACATTTATCTCTCCAAATACCTTAAAATTCAAGGTTAAATTTCCACCTAATAAATAATTACATACTCAATATATAAAAAACTAAATTTATAATATGATAAGAAAATAAACCAACTTTAAAACCATTTACGAAGAAATAACTTGCAGCACCTCAATTTCCTATCCGCATGTATCTCTGCATACACAACTAAAATCCAATAAAGTAAAAGAGAACTATCACTGGCAACCAGATGGGAATTCACTGGCAACTAATTAATATGAAACCTTTTAAAAAATATAACTTACACAAATCCCCAAAAAGAAATATTAAACCAAGTACTAGTAAGGACCCAATATATGGTAATCATTTTTTATGTGAATAAAAAGAATAATCCCTTTCAAAACTCTTATATGCTCCTCACTATATGAAACTGAAACCAAACCCCAACCCTGCATAAATTTTCTAATTCCTACCTTGGTCTGTCTAATCACTAACTATCCTTATCTAATCTTTAACCTTACAAATTGATTTCCACTACCTACTTTCTCCAAAGATAATAAGTACAGATTTTACAACCATTAAAAATTCCTCCCTAAATTCCTTATCACCAACAATATTATAATTAATTATGAAACAACATATGCAATACACAAATCACAACTCACCTGACAAGGAAATTATTTTACGTTATTTTTGCAAGGTCTTTTACTGGTGTTATGCTAATCACCCCTTTAACTTAATTCAATAAGTGGGCCAAGTGGACAAGGGTCTTAATTAAATTAGGTATGGTCTTTGGCCCATTAACTATTTAGCTATCTTAAATATTAACAAATATCCGACAACTAAACAATAAGGGTTATCAAATATTTTAAAATTTCTATTTTAAATTCTACGGGAATAATTAAAATAGTCCTAGTTCACGAAACGACCTAACGAGTCGTTAAACCCCAACTCTGCGAGACAATAACATAAAATCATAATCTAAATAGTCTATCTTTATCGGAGATAAAATAACATATTTATACTAGGTTCAATTATTGGAGATATTCCGAAAGATGACTAGTGAAGAATTTAAAAGGAAAAGAATATTAGGGAGCCAATTTTTTTTAAAAGAATGAAATAATGCATAAATTCAAGAGAATATATGTTCTGCTGTATATACGTACAAAATAATTTATTTTTGTGTATCTAATGTAATTCCTAGAAGAAGGGGTTTGGATGAACTTTCTTCATCCACAAGCTTTGGCTATGAAAGAAATCATGCAATTGTCAAAGTCTTTGGTGCCACAATAATCTTGAACATAATAAATTTCAACTTTAAGAACCTTAAAGTGGGGATTAAGGCTAGATTTTGGAATAAACTTTTAGACATCATAGATCAATAATAAAAAACAATAACAATCATAGATAAATAGAAAAAGCATTAACGATTATATTCCAATCCAAATCGTTATCGCTCACCCATATTGTTTGAATCTTGCCTTCCCTTTTTGAAATAACGTGACAAAATTAGATTTTCTAGCATGTTGATATGATTTTCTACTAGAACTATGATTTTGTTGCTTAAATTTTTACATCTGGAATACCATACATTAAAATTTTTTTCATATTTGAAGGATTTTGTATTTTCAATATTGTCTATTTAATAGATAA
The DNA here is from genome assembly GCF_001406875.1 of Solanum pennellii. Taxonomy (NCBI): domain Eukaryota; kingdom Viridiplantae; phylum Streptophyta; class Magnoliopsida; order Solanales; family Solanaceae; genus Solanum; species Solanum pennellii. Next base: position 21,331,892 of record NC_028647.1, on the reverse strand, counting down.
ATTCTTTTAGTTCTTATGTCAAGTAAATTTCAAAAACATAAATATTAGTATAGTGGGGAAATGGATGCTTCTTCAATGAAAAATTCATGTTCTTCTTAAGTTTCTAGCATATCGTCATTCATAGAAGAATCTCATGAAGTCATCATAAACACAATGAATATGAAAGAAAAAATTACGGAAGATTCTCAATTGAAGCCACATGAATTATCCTCTGGTATTGTACTTCTTGATCTCAAAGTCCATAATGATTACATCGATGAGAAGAATTTAACATAGGTTCATGTGAGTGAGCCTTCCATTGAGAATACTCCCACGTTCCTCAAAAACTAAGATTTTCTCTTGCAGCTTTTGCAAGAAAGAATTTCCCACTACGCAAGCCCTAGGGGAACAACAAAATGCTCACAAACAAGAGAGGACATTATCTAAAAGGCAAAATAAACTTGTCGATGTTGTACAACAAGCCCTAGGGGAACACCAAAATTACCTGTACTCAAAATTCAACTCACACATGCCATTTCACAGTTCTTTTACCAATCAATCCTCATTTAGCATTGAAGTAGATTCAAATATCGTTCATAACCCTACTTTTTGTGAGACACAACAATTTCTGTTAGAATGTCGATTTATGCTGAAAAGTGGTCATCATCATCAAGCTCATCAGTTTTTAGTACAAAAATCTCTTAGGAATAATTACATTGACATGGTTGGAACTAGAGTTGATGTGTTGAAGAATTCCCTTAATTTTGAGGGTAAAAATAGTGTAGAGGGTTTAAATATAAGAGATTCATTTGTCAATATTGATGATAATCTTAGTGGAAATAATTACATGCAACTTAAATTGGAAGAGGGGGTTGCAAAAAAGAATAATGAAAATGAAGAGGATCTTGATTTAGATCTAAAGCTTTAATGTTAGTTTGTAGCTTACATTGAATTATTTTGTATTTTGTGGAGGTTTAATTTATTAGCGATTTGTTTTTATTAGAACTTGTGGTATTATTTTAGAAATTCCAGGTGAATTCATTAAATCATTCTCTTCATGTTAAACCAGAGAGATGTGACACCTTTTTCTTTTGGTATCTAATCTATATAGACTTTTATAAGCCTGAATAAAAATTTACATTTGTTTTAACAAAAATTTCTATATTCAACCCATGAGATGACTATTAGAAACAAGCATAGTTACCTCAAAAAGGGAAGGCAACATCTAAAACAATATAAGTGAACGATGGCTATTTGGTTTGAGACTTATATTTGACTGTTTTTGTATTAATATATGACGTGTAAAATATAATTCTTGAATAGAGGTTTAGTCCACCTGAAGTATCTTAAAGTGTACATTTATTACCTTTAAGATTATTGTGGCATCGAATACTTTGACAAGTGCACGATTGCTTTCCTGTCCAAAGCGTGGGCATGTATGAAGTTTATTAATTAAATACTTCCTCTAGAAAATACATTTCATCTTTAGAACATATATTTAGCAATATCTTTATAAATTCTATCGCACGAGCATTCCTCAACTTATACACTTAAGAGAATTATTTATATGTATATAGCACAACATATAGTCCTTGACTTTTCAGTATGTTGCCTTTTTATAAGATAGTTTCTCTGTGGGAATTCTTACTCCCTGGCCCCGATATTCTTTTCTTTAGAAATTCTTCATATGTCATCTATTTTAATTTCTCCAATTTAACCTAGTATAAATAGGTTATCATGTGTCTCATAAAGATAGATTGTTTTGGATTATGAGTTTATGCTATTGTCTCTAAGAGTTGGGGATTTGTCCCACATTATTATTTCCTCTTGAACATTCCTTGAGTGACTATTATGTGTAGTAATTCTTGTATGAGTTCGTATCTCTTCTCCCATTGGATTATATCTGGTGTTCTAATGTAACATTACTTAGTTCTTAGATCATTTCCAATGGTTGTTTGAGTTAACTAAAAACATTTCAATTCAAGAGTATCCTTTCTTTCTCTGTATTCTAGATTTAAGATTATTGGGTGCAATTTTAATGACTAGGTAATTAGCATCTTTGATGTGTATTTACCACAATAATTTATCTTGATTTTCCAATATTTTTACTGTTTTGCATGATAATTCTTGGTGTTAATCTGTGGTTGAAGAATTTATATTCAACTTCTTTCAATTCCAAGGCCAGTTTCACATCATGCAACCAGAAACTTCAAGTGATCAATAATGTTTTTATATTTGAACAACAATGATCTGATCAATCATTTACGATTATTCGTAGAAATTATCGTTTCCCCATCCTTATATTGACCCCGACGTTTTTTATTGAGTTTTAAAATAGGTTTCAAACTTGGAATTAAAATTTAAGATTTTTTGTTAGTTATGAATTTGGAAGTCCAAGTTATCAACAATGTAATTTTCGGTGTCTTTTGGAGTTACGGGAATTGGAATGGAATCTCATCAATTCCATCAGTCCGTGAGATTTTTCAGGTTCTGATTACAAATCTTTTTTAAGATTTGAGCCCCAATGTTGTGAATTTGTGGAAATTTAGCATTTGAATAGACTTTGTTCGATATTTAGGGTTTAAATGCTCGAATCGATATTCCGAGAGTTTTGTGGGATCCACGATGATTTTAGGCCTAGGTGAATTCTTTGTTGATTTTGAGTTGTCCAAAGTATGTTTAACATTTTTTAGGCGTGAGTTAGTTTATTGTAGTTTTTAAGGATGTCGGGTGCCTTTGGATTCGTGTTTTCATTGTTCAATTGTGTTCATAGAGTAGATTTTTGTGATTTTCATATGTGGTTTTTGTGTGTGGGGTTCTAAACAAATCTCGAAGGTCCTTTAAAAGTTTGGGAATTTGGCCGAGGTTGTTGCTGTCTGCAGGTTTTGCTTCTGAGAAGGCCAGACACTTCAGTGACCTTCGCTTAAGTGATAGGCATCTCACTTAAGCTACCTTTGTTTTTGTTAAGGAAGCTTCTCTTAAGTGATGCACACATTTTTGTCAAGGTTTGCTTAAGAAATAGTAGAGATGGGTTTTGCTGCTCATTTCTGAATTTAAGCTTCATTTCACCATGTTTGAACTTGGGTAACCTTTGATGGCGAATTTTGAAGGGATTTCTGTTCCAGATCAGTTGGGTATGTTTTATTGATCCTAAACCTTCATTTTTTTTCTTTTATTAATTATTAATATTAACATCAAAATACAAGGTTTTTCAAGAACCCTAAGAAATACAACTTGTATAGATACATACCCTCCCTAACATAGTCGAAAGGGAAATTTCATGAAAGCTTGTTATAAAATCTTGTCATTTTTGCATCCCTAGATACAGTATGTTCTTGAAGAAGTTTTCTTTGACCAATGTCTTCGTAAAGATGCCAGCCATCTGGTCTTTTATCTTGCAAAATCTCATCACTATATTCTTCTTCTCAACATTATCCCTTTAAAAGGGATGCCTCACGTTCATATGTTTAGTTATCTTATGCTGATAGGATTCTTGGCCATGTTCATTGCAGTTGTGTTGTAACATATAAAAGGTATAGTGTCTATGAGAATACAAAATTATTTGAGCTATTACCTAATCCATAAGAGTTAAGCATTACTTGATGTACCTGCCACATATTCTGCTTCTGATGTATATAAAGCTACTGAATTTTTCTTTTTGGTGCCCCATGAAATTAGTGATTATGTAGGAAATGTGCCATGCATGAAGTGCTTTTTCTATCAACAAAAAAACATGCATAGTTATAATCATCATATTTAATTCGATCAAAGGAGTCACTAGAAGGGTAGAAGAGGACCAGGACTGAAGTTTCCTTCAAATATCTTAGTATTCGCTTTGCTTCCTTCAACTATGATTCCTTTGGTGGTGCTTTGAAGCCAAAACATATCCCTACACTTAAAACTATGTTAGTTTCACATTTGGATTTACCCCCTAGACGTAACCGGCGCGTCGTCCTCTTTGAAAACTAAGACTAGCGTCTTAGTCTCATGTCATTACATTCATAGGTTGAAAATGCGGAAAAATTTAAAATTTTTATTACATCTACTTGGAGGTTTACATAGACCTCTACATACACATAATATATATAGTCGTTTCGAGTATACATAGACCCTTCGTATAGGAAGGTTACATAGACTTCTAATTTTATTGTACATATATATATATATATATATATATA
>NC_028647.1:21274690-21327281 GCF_001406875.1 Solanum pennellii | reverse complement strand
TATATAATAGAAAGATAGTCTCAAAGATTATCTCATCTCATACCATCTAAACGATTATCACAATATAGGTATGACCCTACATCAAATGTAAGGAAACCACATATAGGCTTATACAAGTCGCATAAAATGAAAGTTAAATGAACATAAAAGTCTTAGAAAAATAAATAAACTTCGCAGGCAAGATATTGACATTGCCGTCGGAAAGTGAGGACCTACCCACTTGGATGATGGAGAATATCCAAGCCTTCTTCAAGTCGTCCCGAATAATAAATCAACAACCGGAACCTAAAATGTTTGGGAAAAGGGATGAAAATGGGGTTAGTACTCCACCTGTACTAAGTATGAGACCATATTCACATCTAATATCATAATATGCTAAAAAGGGACATTTAGTCAAAACATTCCATTTTACCCTTTTAAAAGTCTAATGCAAAGTCAAGCAAATCATACCAACCAACCAAACATTCTTAGTAACTAAACCAAGTAACATGTATCCCAACATAATTGAACCCATGATTTACTACAACCTTACCATCAAGGAATGGCATCAGAAATAGGGTCAAGAATTAATCACATCATATTAAGCAAAACAACTACTCATGAACCCTTATCAAGTCAACAAGTGCAATGACCAAGCAAAGCCCCATAACCTTACTCAATCAAGCAACTTCAACAAGAAATCATAATCAATGTCCAACTTCACATAATATACCATTTAGATATTTATTTCATCTTATGTTAACAATATAACCCAATACCTACTCATAAGTGAACTAACAAACATATAGCATCAACAATGTGAAAGTGCATCATGTACATATCATATATCATTATGACATAACCATATATAAGAACATCATCCAAAGACTCCCCTCAAGGCTAACTAGTGCAATGCTTAGGTAGAGTCCCATACCCCTACCTAGACTAAGGTGGACCCCTTAGGTTATCCAAGTTAGAGTTCAAGAACTTTAAATCATTTTACCTTTTGTGAACATGTTTCCCTAATCCAAATAGACCACATGAGGCAGTGTGGAATCCGGTGTCATAAAACCTTACACCGAAGGAAGGCGGACTACTTGTTAAGGTAGACCAAAACATAAAACATAGCAACTACGTGGATCCACTAGCTAGTATTCCTATGGGGGCAACATAGTTAAAGAACTAGGAGATATAGTTGGAACCCTCTTTATGCTATCTGCATTATAGTCTCCAATCTCAAGAGTAATTTAGTTCTCCTACCTTCCCTATGTGGGAAGGGACACTCTTCAATCTAGTTACTCGGTGCTAAGCTAGAGTCCCTTTTTGAAATGTCTTTTAGACTTTAATTATAAATCATATCTTAGTTTAGGTCATAGGGTCTACCGCTTGTATATTCTTCATCATCAATAGCTCAATAAGAATTGTATGAGTATAAGTCCTTTCATCACAATTTATATAAGTGAGGTTAACACATTGCATATCATTTCATAATAAGGCACATTGGCACCACCCTTATAACCTTTACATCTTAACAACCTCACAACCATAATCAATACATTTCAATTCAACATCATACCACCCTATCAATCGTAATACAAGACATACTCAAATATAACATCATGACTTAACCACAATTAATCACAATTGGAAGTAAAGATAGAGATTCTAAGACTTACCAAGTCTTCCGCATAGTTCATCATCAAGGACTCACCATACAAACTCAATTCAATCCAATTTAGATGTTCACCATCATAATTCAATATTCAACATGATAACAAGACTAGAATAAACACTATAGCACAATTCAATACTAGATCATATCTTAAAATAAGATGCCTAGGTCAACTCACCTTCTAATCTAGATCACCTTCTCAAGACTAGTATGAAAGACTACAACTCACTCCAATTTGTTAATGATTATTTTTTCTACATCATTTAATAGTTATATAACCCATAATCAAGACAATTTAATCAATCACAACCCAATTTACATCAAAATCAAACATAGGGTTAAGGATTAAAGATCACATTCTTCAATTTAAATCAAAACATTACAATTAATCATAATAAAGTTCAATTACATGTTAATCTATTCATTATATCCTAAATAAACCATAAACAACTCAATTAAAAACATCAATTTCGTAATTGGATGAAACCCACATGAAAACTCAACTTTTAAAATCCATGCTGAAGGAAACCTTTGAGGAAAAAGTGTCAAAGGTTAATTAGATCCCATACCTTAACGTTTCATGAAGAATTTATGGTGAATTCTTCCCTTTCCATCCCTCAAACCCCTTTACTTGATAGTCTTCAATGGTGAGTTCAAGTAGAGAGGGAAGGAAGAAAGTTTGTATTTGAGAGTTATATTCAGATTTATTGGGGTTGGGACCTTTATATGGGAGTTAAATTAGTTAATTAGTCTCCCCTTAATCCCTAACTAACCACTGAACCACTTAATTGATTAAGTGAACTTAAAAATATGCAGCAAACTCAAAAACCTCATAGACGGAACCCCGCCAACGGGCTGTCTGTGAATCATCAGATTGCCCCCCCTCCGTCCTGCACTTAATAGGTAAGTTCAGAGACCGTGAAGGCGAGGGGATTCCTAGATTTATCTATGTGTGGGACGACGGTGGCATCGACACCCCGTCGATCCGCACAAGGGTCGTCCCTTGTCCCGTCGATGCACCCTTGGTTGGTCCTTGCGGAGTCGTACCCGGACGTTTCAACCATGAAACAACTTAAACATCTATTATCTACCCTTTCATCACTTTTCATAAATTTTTGACTCCTAAAAGCTAGTCAAATGGGCTAAGGCATGCTAGTACCTCTTTGAACCAACTTCCGGACGTCATGGATGTTCTTGGACGTTTTGGTTCTTAAACTTCCCAAATGACCTATATTCCTTAAAATGGACTTAAAATAGTACTTAGACCTCATGCAATGTTAGGATTTATGCCACTTCTTGTAATTTCAAAGTGTTACAGTTAGGCCTGCTTGTTGTTAGGTAAAGGAATGACACAATTATTCCTCTATACATGGTCTAGTTCACGTCAATCATTTCTTCATCTATATCCCATTTGACACGTTCTCATGGAGGTAACACGAAATTTTGCTTCAAGATTTTTGAATTTATTGAGAAATTCTTTTATAGACTTCTTTTCGCATATTGATGTACCTGGGAGGACTGTTTGATTTGCAGCCCCAAGAAAATTTAACTCCCCCATAATGCTCATTTGAAATTCACTACTCATCAAGTCTGAAAATTCATTGCATAATGAATATTAAGTAGCTCTAAATTTAATGTCATCTACATATACCTTAATGATCAACAACTTGTTACATCTGGACATTAAGAAAAGATTAATATCAATTTTACCCCTCTTGAACCTGTTTACCAGAAGAAATGTTTACAAGCATTCATACCAAGCTCTGAGAGCTTGCTTTATACTGTACATGTCTTTGTTCAGCTACAACACATGGTTTGGTAGATCAACATCTTCAAAAACTAGAGGTTGCGCAACATAGACCTAAACTTTTATATACCCATTTAGGAAGGCACATTTAATGTCCATTTGAAACAGTTTGAACTCCATGCAGGTAGAAAAGGCTATTAAAATTTTGATGGCTTCCATTCTTGCTATAGGTGCAGAGGTTTGATCAAAGTCAATCCCTTCCTCTTGATTATATCCTTGTACCATAAGTATTGACTTGTTTCTGGTAATGATTCCATGGTTATCAAGTTTATCTCTAAGGACCCATCTAGTCTCGATAATGGTTCTTCTCTTAAACTGATGGAGTTCTTCCTGTATTAATTTAACCCATTCAGCATCTTTGATGTTCTTGAGTTGAATGATAGACATGAAGGCTGAATATGTATCTAGATTTCTTGTTGTGGATCTATTTTGTATTCCAGAGTCAAGTAGAGAAACAAAATTATCTAAAGGATGAGAAGATTGATGTTTCCATGCGGACTTTGTGGTTATCTTATCTTCAATATCAGCAAGAGATTCTTTCATAATAAGCCTACTCTTTAACGTATCTATGTCATGTACCTTTTGTTTTTGTACCTTTGTTGTCCCTCAGCCCCTCTCTTGTCCTTTCTATCTATCATTATAAGTAGGGCGGTTGGCATATCTCACTGAGCTATCAATCGCGAAGCTTTCGCCTGGTTTTACCAACCTTAAAGAGTCTCTCTCCTGAGTTGCACCAGAGGGACCAGGGTCCTCTTTGAGTTTTGCACCTTTTCCATCCTTCAAAAACTCTTCACTTCCAGGAGTTTGGATTACCTTATCTTATTATCCATTGATTAGTTCCTCCAATTTAATGTCTTCATCATGCAAACTTTCTTCAACACATAGAGTTCTTTTATTGATAACTCAATATGCCTTGCTGGTAGATGAATACCTAGTACACAACCCTTCATCACTTATGACATCAAATTTGCCGAGATCATCCTTTCTATTATTCAATACATAGAATTTGCAACTAAAAGGATTCAGATGAGCAATTGAATGTTTCTTGTTATTGACCAACTCATAAGAAGTTTTCTTGTTCACTGACCTGATGAAACATCTTTATGTAATATAGCAAGGGGTGTTGACTGCTTCTGCCCAATAATTCATTGCGCGTCCGAAGTTAATCAACATGGTTCTAGAAATATCCACTAAGGTCCTGTTCTTTCTTATCACAACCCCAATTTGCTAAGGATTTCTTGGTGCAGAAAAGTTATGACTTTAATTTTTAGAACAAAAGCCATCAATTTGAGCATTTTCGAACTCTGTGCAAGCTTGCAGTTGTCCTTCAGTTGAAATGATTTAACAAAATTGATCAGTAGTCCGTGTACCTCGTCTTTGGTCTGCAAAATCATATTCCAGGTTAACCTTGAGAAATCATCAACAATTACCATAAAGTAATTCTTACCTTCTTTGTTTTGGATTCTTACCGGTCCACTTAGGTCCATGTGGATAACTTTTAGTGGTCTGGTTGTACGTACACCTTTCTTGGATGTGAAGGATGATCTCATTTGTCTCCTCCTCATGCAGGCCTCACAAGCTTTGTTGTCTGAAAACTTCAGCTTCGGCAGTCCGCGGATCAAGTCACCAGCAACAAGCTTCATTAGCAAGGAAGACCTCATGTCTTCTAATTGTATATTCCATATATTTGCACTGTTAGTCTAAGAGATTAGATAAGTGAGATTGTCCCCTTCTATTTAGTCAAGATCTGCATCATACATACTTTTGACTCTTTTGACAGACTTAACAACTTTGTTAGTTACAAAGTTGGTAACTAGGAACATTTCAGATAAGAATTTAATTTCATTTCCTTTTTGACATATTTGAGATAAACTTAACAGATTGTATCAACCATTCACATAATGAACAATGTCTATGGAATGTTCTGCTAATCTTTCTATTTTCCAATTCATGAGAATCAAACCTTTTTTCCCATCACCAAACAACACACCACCGCCCTGGTGTGCTTCTAAAGAGAGGGAGTTTGAGTGTCTCCAGTAATATGTCTTGAGCATTCACTACCCATGTGACACCAATGAGTGCTTTCTCTCTTTTGCACAATAATAACTTTAGAGACTTAGAAACCCACTTGAGATGGAGTTCCCAAACTAGAACAGCTCCTATGTTCGAAAATTTAAATAAAACTAAGGTAGTGTAACAACCCAATTAAGAATCGTTACCAGCGATGCTAAGGGGAAAGAATCCCAAAGCAAGACTTACCATATATTTATCAAAAATTAGGCAGAGTTTCCATTTTTTTAGGTCTATTCTGACTTTTCCCTGTGTTAGAAATTCACAACACAACTAATAGAACCTAAAAGCCACGACATAATATCCATAAATGATTTAATGGTCCCGCAATAGAAACAATTCATCTGTAAAATACAAAAAAGAAGTTCCAAACTTGTCACTTAACTATAGTACGAAAGACTAATCACAAGTTAAAGCAAAGTAGTGACAAATGGAGAGACTCTAATAGTTTTAAAGAAATTAAATAACCAATAGATATCAAAAGTTCTCTTGCCGCGTGAGGAAATGTGGGGCGCAGCAGATTCGACAAAAGAACACACTCTAGTTAATGAAATGCTCTTCAATACAACCTGAGTTTTCTATAAAACTATTAGAGAGAAAAGGGACACTAAATGAGTAATAATACTTAACCACAACAATTTTGATGAGGGACAAGTCAGAAAACGTGTTAGTATAAAAATAATGACGAAATAATGCTCTTTGATAAGCAATAACAATGTTCAATCTAATATGCCTCATATAAGAAAAATCAATGTAAATACTTAATATTAAACTCATTAAAACATTCCCATATCAATCTTAGAGCTAGGAGGGTCCAAGGATGAATCGTGTAATCTATGTGGCCTTCTCTTTAAGAAGTAACGAATAACAATGAAGTTTGGATAAAGGAGTTAAATATTCATATCAATAGATCTCTACTCTAATAATATCAGTAAGAGTATAGTAGTTCTACCTTTCCACAAGCAAGTACTTTTTTAGTAATAACTAACTACAAGGTGCACCGGGTCTAACGAACATGTAGTTAGCTATTGGATTCATAAAGGTCTACTCCCACATATATTTTTTTCTTGTAATCAATAGAACCAGTTTCAATCTTATCAAAATCATGTCATTTCCAAGATTAACAGTCACCTGTCAGAATACTTTTTCTCAAATAACTGTAAAACCTTTTCAATAACAGTAATGATATCTTTTAACAATCAGATCATCTCAAATAATATTTCAATATCATGTCCAGTAAAAGACTTGTCCCACATGCATGTTCAAAAAAGTAACACATTTTACTTCATAAACTATTAAAATAAAAAAATTTGTAAAATATAAATCGTGGTAAGATTACATCTCACAGTAATGGTGCTGAAATATCAAGATCAGAACTTGTATAATCCGTATGAATCCCTTTGGTCAATCTATAATCACATTCATATCAATTTCTAGTTAGATTCTATGATTAATATAATTACTTAACTATTTTAAATACCCAACCCTCAAGTTCAATTTTGATTCTTAATATGTCAAATTATCTTATTCCATAATGATAGATTCCTTCAATTTCAGTAGCAACATGTTAAAAGCTTTAAGTATTCATATCTTGCGGTTGCTCAAACAATTTTCTTTCCTATTACTAATGTTAAGAGCAACTCAAGCTCAACATTACAATGAAATTCCAAGTAATGTTTCTGGGATCATATTTAGCAGTAGGAGTAATATAAAATATAGTTCTATCTATTGGTACTCTCATGCCCAAATTCATTGATCAATCATGTATCTTGGTTATCATAAAATAGATCGAAAACAATATATATGATTTATCCGTCTGGAAAATCCTTGCTGCAAATTCATTAGCTTTTACTAAATTAGATTTCTACACGTACAGTGAATGACCTAACTAATATTCTTGGAGAGGATGTACGTAGGAGAAGAAAAGCAACAAGGATTAACCTCGTACCTCGAATCTAAATATTCGAATAAGTCTATTTCTCCTGGTTCTCCCTCACCCTTCCTTCATTCTTCTAATTCGTAGTCCTTTGCTATCACGACCCAGACCATTGTGATTGGCACCCACACTACAACTCGATGGGAGAACCACAACTAGAAACCAACCAAATCAATAAATCTAAAAATTAATACATTTATATTATGGAAGCAAGTTAAATAACTAAGCTAAGTTCCATTACTAATTAAATATCTACGAACTAACTAACATTTCGAAAGATAAACCTAGAATCTGAAAGTTAATATACCAAAACTAGAAACGAGAAAAAAATCTAACATGAATTTCTAGTGAACTATATAACAAAATAAAACAACGTCTAGGTACAAAAATGATGGACATAGACTAAAGAGAATTTCAAGGCAGCCCGAACGATGTGGCTCACCCTTAAACTCGAAGCGATCATCGATCTCCTAAGCGACGTCTGTCTACAGTCGCGTGAGGATGCCATGTAATCAACAAAAATAAGAGTAAGTGCCGAATCAATACACAACAACCGTATACTGGTAGGATCACAGTGTTATCCCACTAGTGTAATATAGACAAGCAGTTACAATATTATAACACATGCATAAATATCAACATATTTAATCTTATAATAAGATTCAACATCACAATTAACATGCTTCATCATATAGTTGGTCCTCACATAGAACGCAAAGTCAGATTGTTAGCATGCCAGAAAGTGGCAGTTCAATCTAATTTTTATGCCGGAACATGGAAACCGTGTAACACCTCTACAACGACTTAGGTGAAGCTAGAGCCTAAAACTTGTGTAATGAGGTTCTAAAGTCTCAAGTGGATTATAATGATGTATAGAGGCAGTGTCTAAAGTTTGGTGAAGTTTGGAGGTCAACGTCCAAGAATTTCCACGACATTCGAAAGTTGTGCCTTGAGACGTGTTTGTGTGTCTTAGTGTGTTTTGGCATATTTTACGTGTTTGTTTTGGTTGAAATCAATGTCAGAGGTTCCTAACATGTATAAGACTACAATTTGTTTAGAAACATCCGGGCACAACTCTCTAAGGACCATCCAAAGGGTCCTTGATGAGGACCTAACTTGTAGCAAAAACGGTCAAAAACCAGCCCTACCAATGGAGGCGATCGACGCCAAGTAGGTAAGTGATGCTTAGTCGATGGAGGGCATGGATTGAGAATTAATATAGGGAGTTAAAGATCCCATTTGGGAGTTTTTGACCCAATCCATGACTTGCCAGTATTGCTTGACTATGTATCTACGCCTGGTAAGTAGCAACCATCGATTGACACCTTCAGATTCTCCGCAGGTGTCTCGTCCAAGCAAGGGTGTTTTCGGAATTTAACCTAGCCTTGTAAAAAATAATTCGGCGGTTTCTTAAGTGTTTTTTTTGTATTTTTAGTGGTTTTATAAGTATTGAACAGTTAAATGAATTCATGATTTTAAAATCAAAATCCAAGACCCTTAAATAACTCTCTAGAACTCCATTGAAGTTTGAAGGAAGAATGGAGCTTGGAGCTTGATCTCTCCATCAAATCTTCTAAAATTTCATGGTCTAGAATCAATTAAGGTATTTTTTTATCCTTTAATCTTCTTTCTTTACGGATCCAAACTTCAAAGTGGTTTTTCAAGACTTTCTCAAAAGATGAACTTCTAAAATGAATTCTAGCCATGGGTTCTTGCATAAAATGTTTTGAATCAATGATATATGATTGAATTGACGGTAAGCTTATGGTTATAGGTTAAAAACTACACGAACCCATGCAAATCATAAACTTCTTATTTTGACTACTTTATGGGTTATTTGATCATGTCTCTATACTATTAAATTCTGATGTAGTTATGAAAGAATAACGTTAGAATTGTATGTAGTCCATATTAAATTGATGAATTTCATATTTTATTATATTATATAATCGTATATTGTGATTATTGGATTGAATTGGTGACTATGGCTATTGGTTAGAGCCTTTGTGTGTTGGATTGCGTGAATTGCCTATGGATTGGAGTTGTTGAGATTGAATTGGGGGTATGTTGACCTATATTCTCTATATTGTGTAGTATAGGTGTTTCACTTGTGATATTTGGTATGTTCCACTTATGGTGGCGGTGCTTATGTGCTATATTTGTGAATAATATGGCCTCGTTGGCATTACTTTATTAATTGTGAATGAATGTGGCCTTGTCGACATTACTTTCTCAACTATGATATTGTCATGTTATATCTTGGATATGTGATAATTGTGAAGGTCTTTATGAGTTATGTGTATTTATGAAGTCAAGTATGGGTTCTTCTAATTGAATATATGTGTTAATGATAGGCTGTAGTAATGCCTTATATGCGTACAATTGATGTTGGAGTGTGAATCTTCCTAGTTGACTAGATGAACATTATGATGATTCATGATGATTATTCTATAGAAGTGTGCAGGATGAATTTCAAGTATACAAAGTTATCCTTATGTGCTTCTTGAATGATATGCTATATGTGACTATGTGAAGTATGTATGTCTTGTTTTGATAGACTTGTGTCCCTTACTTGATACATGAAGAATATGTATCTGAATTGTAAGACCATGAAAATGACTTAGGTGAAGCTAGAGCCTAACGTGGTTGTCATGATGATATAAGGTCCTAAAATGGTTTATAATGTGGGTTTGAGGCAGTGAATAAGAGTTTAGGTGCATTTGAAGTCAAACGTCAAGGGACGACCAAGACGTTCGACGACTAAGTCACCTATGTTCCTCATATGTGGTTTTATGTGTTTATGTGTGATTAATGAGGTTATAAGGTTATTAAATTAGGTATTATAGTGTATATAGGCAGTGTGTCAAGTTTCATGAAGTTTGGAGGTCAAACGTCCAATAATGTCCATGACGTTCGAAAGTCTTGCCTTGAGACAACCTTGTGTGTCTATGCATGTTTTGTCAAGTTTTACGTGTTCGTTTTGTATGAAACTCAAGTGGTAGGTCCTAAACTCCTAATATATCATTTTTTGGTTGGAAACGTCTGGGTACGACTCCACATAGGACCCAAAAGGGGCCCTAAAGAAGGACCCCTATTTGGAGCTCAACACTGCGAGGCAGTGCCAATGGACGACCCAAACGACGGACAGTTTACAAGTCAACGGACCATCGATGGGTGGAATCAATGGATACTGAAAGGTGGAAGGTTGAGGAGTAGCAGGATCAACAAACGAGACCCCATCGACGGAGCGTGGGTGAGAGCATGGACCGTCGATGTAGGCGTCGATGGTGCTGAGTGTTTCCTGCCAGCTTTACTGGTAAGTTGAGGGGTGAACTTGTAAATTAACCCAAGGTATTATAAAGTGTGAGGATGGTTGTTTTGAGTGTTCATGGGTGTTTTAAGAGTATATAAGTCATTAAACTCTCATTATAACCCTAACACCTAAATCAAAATACATTCCCTCCCAAAGTTTCTTCAAAAACCTCCATGAGAGTTCAAGGTGAAGATAGAGCTTAAAGATGGTTATTCAATGGAGTTTCCTCTTCAATTATCATTGGGTTCATATAATAAGGTATGGGAGTTCATCTAAGGCTTCCTATCAACTTAGATCAAATTTCAAAGATGATTTTCAATGATTTCAAAAAGATGAAAAGTCCAATTTCTACTCTAAGTCTTGGGTTCTTGCATGAAACGTTTTCATACAATAAGATATGATAATATTGAAGTTTAATTGATGTTTTCCAATGAAATTCTCCATGAACCCTTCACCTTCTCAAATATCTCAATTTGACAAAAATATGGGTTATGTGATCATGTTTGGATATTGATGAATTCATATGTAGATCCTTATGGGCTTTTGATTCATGTATAGATTATGGTTAATTGGTTTATAGGATGCTTCAGTTTGATCAATTGAATATTGTACATTCTTATATCAATTGAATATTAAGATTATTGAATTGATATTAACTTAAGCTTTATTAATTTTAATGTAGTTTCATATAGGCTTTTAATTGATGTAATACTTATAGTAAATTGATAACTAGGTTACATTAGATTGATGAATTCGTAGTAAAGTGACCTAGTTTCATAAATATTCTTACAATTATGTTGAGTTGTTGGTTATGGACATGGGTAGGGCCTTGTGATATCGAATTGGATGATTTAGCCTTGAAATCGAAAGGGTAAGATGGAGTGGGGGTATGCTGCCCTAATTCCTTTTATTTTATGTTAATTAGAGTTCAATTATGTTATGGTTGGTATGGTCCACTTAAGGGGATGGTGCTATGTGAATTAATGTGGCGTTGTCGGTGTTACTTTCTGCAATATGATGATCATGGCCTTAGCGACACCTACTTGAAGTACTATCATGTTTTTTATAGTTGTGTAATGTGAAGTATGAGTAAGTCTATCTATTTGTGAAATAATGTGAAAATACGTGTTCTTTCA
This sequence comes from Solanum pennellii, assembly GCF_001406875.1. NCBI lineage: Eukaryota > Viridiplantae > Streptophyta > Magnoliopsida > Solanales > Solanaceae > Solanum > Solanum pennellii. The sequence continues at coordinate 21,315,368 of NC_028647.1, read as the reverse complement.
CTGAATGTTAGGAAATCATGTAGACTATGAATATGTGCTTCTATGTGTAGTTTTAAGGTTGATACATGGTTCTTCCTACTTGACTATATAAGTCTATAATTGTTATATTGATGATGATATGCTAGGGTGTCGGATGACTTAAAGATGATAATGGTTATTTGCATGAGCTTATAGAATGACTAGTAATATGTGTTAAGGTGAAGTATGTGGTGTATTGTTTTGGTTGACTTGTGTCCCTTACTTGATGCATATAAGAATATGAATATTCTATGTCTTAACTTAGGATGCTAAAGTCTCTTAGACTTGAATGTATGAATGATATGTGAGACCTTGAATGATGTTAATGGGGTCCTTTATGTGAAACCTTGAACGTAGTTCTAAGGTTATGTATGTTGAAATCAAAAGTCGTTATTGTCACATCCAGGTTTACCCCCTAGACGTAACCAGCGTCGTCGTCCTTTTTAAGGACTAAGAATAGCCTCTTAGTCTCATGTCATTACATTCATAGGTTGAAAAATGTGGAAAAATTTAAAACATTCATTATCTCTACTTGTAGGTTTACATAGACCTCTACATACACATAATATATATTCATATCGAGTATACATAGACCCTTCGTATAGGAATGTTAAATAGCCCTCTACTTTTAATTCACATACATATACGAAAAATATTGAAATAGTCTCAACAATTCTCTCATTTCATACCATCTAAAGGAATATCACAATATGGGCATAACCCTAACATCAATCCAACAAGACCATGTATAGTCATACAAAAGTACAATACTCAATTAAAAGGGAAAGGAATGAAAGATTCAATAAGTTCATAACAAAATCCGTAAGCTAGAGGATGGCATTTCCCTTCGAAAGTTGAGGACCTACCCCACTTGGATGAAAGGAAGAATCCCAGCCTTCAACAATGTCTCCTTCAAAGGAGGTCAACGACCGGAACCTAAAATGTTTGGGAAAAGGGAAGAAAATGGGAATAGTACTCCACATGTACTGAGTATGGGATCTTATGCACATACACAAGCAAAACATGCTGAAAGGGACTTTTTAGTCAAAGCATGCCATTTTACCCCTTTAGGGACTTAATGCAAAGTCAAATAAGTCATATGAACCAACCAAACATGCTTACTGTCTCAACAAGTAATAATTATCCCAACATACTGAAACCATGATTTACTACAACCCTAACATCAAGGAATAATATCACAAGAGTGAATAAGAGTCAAACATATCATAATAAGCAAAACAACTACTCAAAAGTCCTTATCAAGTCAACAAGTGCAATGACCAAGCAAAGTCCCATAACCTTACTCAATCAAGTATCCTCAACAAGAAAACATTATCCAACTTTACATATCATGGCATTTAGGTTTACATTTTATCATATATCAACATTATAACTAAAGGCATATTAATAAATGAACTAATTAACATATAGTATCAACAATGTGCCATGGTCATCATATATAAATCATATATTATCATAACATAAGCATATATACGATTCTCCTCCTACGACACCCCTCAAGGCTAACTAGTGCAATATTTAGGTAGAGTCCCATACCCCTACCTAGAATAAGCTAGACCCCTTAAGTTATCCAAGTTAGAGTTCAAGTCCTTTAATTCGTTTTACCTTTTGGGAACATCTTGACCTAACCGACATAGACCACTTAAGATAGTGTGGAATCTAGTGTCATAACACCCTACACCAAAACAAGCCGGACTACTTGCCAAGGTAGTACCAAAACATAAAACATAACAACTACATGGATCCACTAGCTAGTATTCCTATGGGGGCAACATAGTTTAAGAACTAGGAGATTTAGTTGGGACGCTCTTTATGCACCATGAATTATAGTCTCCAATCTCAAGAGTAATGTAGTGTTCCTACTTTCCCTATGTGGGAAGGGACACTCCTCGATATAGTTCCCTTAGTGCTAAGCTAGAGTCCCTTTTTCAAATGTCGTTAAGACTTTACTTATCAACCATAGCTTAATATAAGCCATAGGGTCTACCCCTTGTATAATCATCATCATCAATAGCTCAATAAGAATTGCACGAATATAAGTTCTTTCATAACAATTCATATAACTTAGGTTAACACATTAGCATTTCATAGCATATCAAGGCACATTGATAGTTTTCACCATCCTTATATAACATACACCTTAATCAACCTTACAACATAGTCAAGACATTTCAATTCAACATCATACCACCCTATAATCCTAGTATATGGCATACTTCAATGTAATATCATGACTTAGTAACAATTAATCACAATTGGAAATGAAGATAGAGATTCTAAGATTTACCAAGTCTTCCTTATAGTCTATCATCAAAGTCTTACCATCAAACCATAGTTCAAACAAACTTGGGGATTAACATCATCACACAATTATAACCAATAGAATAACAAGGCCAATTGCACCTCTATAACACAATTAAACTCTAGATCACAATTTGAGACAAGATATATAGGGTAATTTCACCTTTACAATTCATATCCTAAACCACATCTCAAGAACTAGAATAATAGGCCTATAATTTATCTTAATTTAATCATAATAACACCAAAAGATAGTTATCAAATCAACAACCAACTCAATTGAATGATAACAATACAATATAGGTGAAGATAACTACTTATGATTAGGGATGGAGGATCATATTTTTCAATTTAGACCAAACCATCAACAATTACCATAAACAAGTTAAATTACACGTTAATATACTCAATATAAACCTAAGAAGTCATTAACAACTCAATCCATAACTTCAATTTCGTAATTGAATGACACCCACAAAAAAACTCAACTTTTGAAATCTATTTTGAAGGAATCCTTTGAGGAAAGAGTATCAAAGGTGAATAGAACCCATACCTTAATGTTTGTCAACAATTTGACGGTGAATTCGTCCCTTTCCATCCCCCAAAACCTAATCCTTGCTAGTATTCAATGGTGAGTTCATGTAGAGAGATAAATAATAGAGAAGGAAAAGAGTTTATTTGAGAGTTGTCTTTAGGTTAATGAGGGTTGAGGGTATTTATAGTGGGACTTAATCAACTTAATTAGTCTCCATTTAATCCCCTAATAACCCCTAAACCACCTAATTAATAAAGTAAACTTAATTTAAAACATTCAGCAACTTAGGACCCTTACAGACGATACCTCGCTTACGGGCCGTCTGTGAATCGACGGACACTCCCCCTCTGTCATGCACTTCTTCGTCTTCGTCAGGGAATGTGAAGGTGAGGGGCTTCCTCCAATTGTCTATGTTTGGAATGAAGGTGGCATCGACACCCCGTCGATCCACACATAGACCGTGCGGGTGAAGGCACCTCTGCACTATGTTGATGAGTTCAGAGGCTGTGTGGGTGAAGGGACCTTCTCAACTATCCTAAGTGTGGGACGATGGTGGAATCGATGCCCCGTAGATACGCACACGGGCCGTCTTCTGTCCCGCTGATGCACACTGCCAGGCAATGTTGCATCAAACTACAAGGGTCCTCCTTAAGAGCCCTTGGTTGGTCCATGGGGAGTCCTACCCAGACGTTTCAACCATGAAACAACTCAAACACATATTAGCTACCTTTCCTTCAATATTCATACATTTAAGACTCTTAAAAGTTAGTCAAATAGGCTAAGGCATACTAACATCCATTAGAACCAACTTCCGGGATGTCATGGACATTTTTAGACGTTTTGGTTGTTAAAACTTCTAAATGACCTATATTAATTAAAATTGGACTTAGAAACAGTACTTAGACTCTATGTCACCTATGTTAGGTTTTACAATGTGTCTTGGATTTTCCAAGGTGTTACATTATCCCCCCATAGGAACATTCGTCCCCGAATGTCACTAAAATTCTTTTGAAGGAAGGAATAGACTCAAGACTAGCAGCCCAACCAATCAACAATATCAAATCAACATAAATCATATCATTCCAACAAGGCAAATATCAAAACTCATATTACTATACATAAGGCTCAAAACACTTCATCATGATGCATTTCCTTCTATTAACACTTATGAGCTCAACATACATTACATGAGTCAATTAGCACAAAGTTCAACTTAACAACATGCTACCTATTATTTTATTGATACCCACCATATTAAAATGCACAACATAACTCAAAACTAGCAAAAGCAAAATTTCAAGTTTAAAGAGAAATACTACAATAACTTCACTGTAAATTCTTCAAAAAAGCATAATGTGCAAAACTTCACCCAAAAAACAAGAAACTTCGATTTCTAGTCATATTTATATTATTAAAAAGAATGACTAACCTTAATTCTCAAAAAGATTTGGGTAACGGGACTTCGTGTCGGCCTCGGCATCCAATGTTTCACACTCAACTAGATGATTTTTCCATAACACCTTTACGGAAACCACCTCTTTATTCCTCAACTACTTGACTTGCCTATCAAGAATTTGAACTGGAACAACCTCATAAGAGAGGTTATCCTTGACACCAAGACCCTCAATAGGAATAATGGACTCCGGATCACCGTTACACTTTTCAACATAGAAACATGGAAAACCGAATGAATCAAAGCCAATTCACTAGGAAGTTTCAATTCATAGGCAACCTTACCAACCCTTTGCAAGATTTCATAGGGAAAGACGTAACGAGGACTCAACTTCCCTTTCTTGCCAAATATAACCACCCCTTTCTCTGGTGAGATTTTCAAATACACCTTATCACCCTCTTCAAACTACAAATCCCTTATCCAATGATCGACATAAGACTTTTGCCGACAATAGGCTATTTGTAATCGGTTCCTTATGATATGAACCTTTTACAAAGTCTTATAAATCAACTCACGACCAAGAAGCGATGGTTCACTCACTTCAAACCATCAAATAGGATACCTACACTTCCTACCATACAAGGTTTCATAGGGAGCCATGGAAATGGATGAATGAAAACTATTGTTGTAGGGAAACTCCACCAAAGGTAAATGTCTATCCCAACTCCCTTTAAAATCAATTATGCACTCCCTAAGCATATCTTCAAGGATTTGTATCGTACGCTCTGCTTGACCATTAGATTGGGGATGAAAATCGGTGCTAAACTTCAGCGTTGTACCTAACCCTTTTTGGAATGACCTCAAAAATCTAGATGTGAATTGTGCGCCCCGATCCGATATGATGGATAACGGAATGCTATGGCGGCACACAATCATGTAGGAGGATTCTTGCATAATCCTCCGCCGAATATGTTGACTTGACGGGAATAAAGTGAGCGGACTTAGTCAATTGATCCACAACCACCCATATGGAATCATACAAATTATGAGTCCGAGGTAAACCTACTCCAAAGTCAATATTGATGTCTTCCCACTTCCAAGTAGGAATTGGATCTCTTGTAGTAAGCCACCCGACTTTTGATGTTTGGCCTTTACTTGTTGGCAATGTAGACACTTAGCGACAAACTCCGCTATGTCCATTTTAAGACCTTCCCACCAATATATCTCCCTTAGATCATGGTACATTTTTTTTGACCCGTGATGAATTGAGTAGCGAGACCCATGTGCTTCTTCTAGGATCCGATCCCTCAACCCATCTACATCGGGAACACATAATATCCCTTGGTACCTTAACACACCATCCTTACCTAAGGAGAATGATTCATTCAACTTGTCGAGAACCAATTCTTTTAATTTTATTATGGCTAGATCAAGGTGTTTTTTGGACTTCACCTCAACTACTAAAGATGACTAGGAGGTATGATGAACTATAGCACCCCCATCAGGAGAACTCTCCAACCTCACCCAAAACCTAGCAATCATATGTACTTCCCTTGCTAGGTCCTTCTTGTCTTCGTCAAGATGGTATACACTACCCATAGTCATACGACTTAGGGCATCCGCATTTAAATTAGGCTTGTCGGGCTGATAAAGGGAACTCATATCATAATCTTTCAACAACTCTAGTAACCTTCTTTATCGGAGATTCAACTCCTTTGGGTAAACACATATTGGAGACTCTTATGATCGGTAAAAACATCAACATGAACCCCATATAAGTAATGCCTCCAAATTTTCAAAGCAAATACCACGACCTCTAATTCAAAGTCATGAGTGGGGTAATTTCTCTCATGTACATTTAGTTTCCTAGAGGCATAGGCTATCACTTTCCCATGTTGAATAATTACACACCCCAAACCCACTCGGGATGCGTTACAATACACTACAAAACCCTTTGTGCCCTCCGATAAGGTCAACACCGGAGCCGATGTAAGCCTATCTTTCAACAATTAGAACCTTTTCTCACATGCATTCGACCACTCAAACTTCTTACTCTTTTGAGTCAAAGTAGTCAAAGGAGACGCAATGGACGCAAAACCATCCACGAACCTCTGATAGTAACCCGCTAAACCGAAGAAACTCCTAATGTTAGTCGTAGTCAGTAGTCTAGGCCAGTTTTTCACCACTTCCGTTTTCCTTGGGTCTACCTCAACTCCCTCACTAGAGATGATATGCCCAAGAAATGTCACCGACCTCAACGAAAACTCACACTTACTATATTTGGAATTCAATTGATGTTCTTTAAGGGTTTGCAATACCACCCTCAAATGACCCATATGATTACCCTAATTCTTCGAATATACCAAGATATCGTCAATGAAGACAATGACAAATGAATCTAGGTAATTTTTAGATACTCTATTAATTAGGTCCATAAACGCCGCCGGAGCATTAATGAGACCGAAAGACATTAACGAAAATGCATAGTTCCCATACCTAGTTCGAAAGGCTTTCTTTGGTATATCCTCACCTCTCACCCAAAGTTGGTGATACCCCGATCTCAAATAAATTATGAAAAGTAACACGCCCCTTGGAGTTGATCCAACAAGTCGTCAATCTGAGGGAGAGGGTACTTATTCTTAATGGTAACCTTGTTGAGTTGGCGGTAATCAATACACAATGTCAAGGACCCATCTTTTTTCTTTACGAAAAAAGAGGAGCACCCCACGTACAAATACTAGGTGTTACAAAACTCTTGTCTAGTAAATCCTTGAATTGAGCCTTCAACTCTTTCAACTCGGCCGAAGCCATCCGATAAGAAGGAATTGATATGGGATTTGTATCCGTTAGCAAATTACTACCAAAGTCAATTTCCCGTTCGGGAGGAATACCAGAAAGGTCATTAGAAAAGACCTCCAGAAATTCACTCACCACGGGTAACGACTCGAGGGGAAGAACTTCGGAGTGTATATCTTTGACTCTTACTATATGATAGAGAAAACCTTTTGAGATCATTTTGCATGCTTTTAGACACGAAATAATACGACCTCTGGGAATAGAATTTACCTCCATCCACTCAACAACGGGTTCATTTGGGAAGTTAAACCTCACCACTCTTGTCCTACAATCAACGGATGCAAAACATGCATGCAACCAATCCATACAAAATATAATATCAAAATCAAGCATATCGAGTTCTACTGTATCAACATAAGAAACATTATTGGGCAACATTATTGGACAATTTCTATACACCCTTTTTGCAATAACCGACTCACCCACCGGAGTAGACACTATAAAAGGTTCATGCAACATATCCGGTAAAATATCAAACTTTTTGTCTACTAGAGGTGTAACAAATGATAAAGTAGCACCGGTATCAAGTAAGGCATATACATCACGAGAGAAAACTTTCAACATACAGGTCACCACATCGGGAGAGGTCTCTTGCTCACCCCTAGATCGAAGGGCATAAAAGCGGTGCTTCTTTGGAGCATCACTAGAACCACTTGAGTGATATTGGCCACTACCCTTGTCTTGACTCTTCATGTTTGGACAATTTCTCATCTTGTGACCACTATTTCCATAACTAAAGCAATTATCCGCCCCCTTAAAGCAATCACCATAGTGATTTTTCCATACTTTCCACAAGTAGGCTTCTCATTTAGTTAATTAGTACCTTTTCCCTTCTTGAATTTAGGTTTAGACACCGTATCACCACTAGCTCTTGGGAATTTGGAATGGGCTTGATTAGAAACCCACTTCTTGAATCTAGGCTTGTCTTGTATCTCAAGCACATTCTTTGAAGAACCTCCATCAAATGACCTTTCTCTCTTAGCATCTCTACTTTTTCGCTTAGACCTTGCCTTCTTAACCCTTTTTGCATACACCATAAGACGGGAAATATTCATGTTGCGAAGTAACATGGCCGATTGACACTCCTCTTGTGAGTCCCCCGACACCCCCATCACAAAATGACTCATTTGGTCTCTAGGATCGGAGACCAAAAAAGGAGCATATTTGGACAACATAATGAATTCCAAAGAGTACTCATGGACACTCTTTCCACATTGGCGAAGATTAATAAACTCCGTCACTTTTTCCTTCCTCATCTCCTTAGGGAAGAACCGATCTAGAAAATCAGCCTTTAATATCTCCCAAGTCACAGGACCTCCCCTCAACGGCCTATTATCCCTCCATTGCACATACCAAGTTTGAGACACATCCTATAGTTGGTATGTGGACAACTCAGCCTTCTCAATTGAAGACACCCCCATATCATATAGTATCATGTAGACGTCATCGATGAATTCTTCGGGGTCTTCATCAATATTAGACCAATAGAAAGTAGGAGGGTTCATTTGAGTGAAGTCCCTTAGACATAAAGTAGGAGGTTTCATTCGAGTGAAGTCCCTTAGACGGAAATCCATAGTATTGACTTGTTGATAAGGACGGGGAGCAATCTTCTAATTAGTTTAGGTCGTTATTGCTTGGGCTTGAACCGTCACGACTTGTGCTTGAGTAGTCATGGATTGGACCGTTTGAGCATGAATAGCCCTCATCTCAGCCTCTATCATAGGTGGAGGGTTAGCCGGGGCTTGACCAACATTAGCATTTTTCTGAAATGGAGGAACTTGGTCATAATGGGGAGGAGCTCCCGCATAAGCAATATCCACCTCAAGTCTTCGAGCCGCATTCCTTCTTGTGTTCATGCTTCCTATAAGAATAACAATAGGATTAGATGCGAAATCTCACCATAAGTATACTCTATTGGCACGATATAAGATTTCCAAGAAACTGAGCGATTCCTAAGCATCATATCGGTTCCTACTCATAAGTGTGGCACGCTTCACAATTATAAATACAAACCTACATAGACGTGGTAGAGAGAGAGACATAACCCATTAATATTCAACTTCATGCTCCGATACCAAGATTGTCACATCCGTATATACACCCTAGACGTAATTGGAGTCGTCGTCCTTTTTATGGACTAAGACTAGCCTCTTAGTCTCATGTCATTACATTCATAGGTTAAAAGATGCGAAAAAATTTAAAACTTCGATTATCACTACTTGGAGGTTTACATAGAACTCTACATGCACATAATATATATTTATATCGAGTATACATAGACCCTTTACATAGGAAGATTACATGGCCTTCTACTTTTATTGCACATACATATACGAAAAATATAGAATTAGTCTCAACGATTGTATCATCTCATACCATCTAAACGAATATTACAATATGGGCATAGCCCTTACATACATCCAACAAGATCATGTATAGGTCATACGAAAGTACAATACTCAATTAAAAAGGAAAGGAATGAAAGAGTCAATAAGATTATAACAAAATCCATAAGCTAGAGGGTTACGTTGCCCTCGAAAGTTGAGGACCTACCCCACTTGGATGAAAGGAAAATCCAAGTCTTCAACAATGTCTTCTTCTAAACTCTTCACTGATCGGAACCTAAAATGTTTGGGAAAAGGGAAGAAAATGGGGTTAGTACTCCACATGTACTAAGTATGGGATCTTATGAACATACACAAGCAAAACATTCTAAAACGGAGTAGTCAAAGCATGTCATTTCACCTCTTTAGGGACTTAATGCAAAGTCAAGTAAGTCATATCAACCATCTAAACATGCTTACAATCTCAACAAGTAATACTTATCACAACATACTTGAAACAATGATTTACTACAACACTAACATCAAGGAATAATATCACAAGAATGAATAAGAGTCAAAACATATCATAATACTCAAGACAACTAATCACAAGTCATTATCAAGTCAACAATTGCAATGACCAAGAAAAGAACCATAGCCTTACTCAATCAAGTATCATGTACAAGAAAACATGACCAATGTCCAACATTACATATAATGGCATTTAGGTTTACATTTCGGCATATTAACATTATAACCCAAGGCATATTCTTAAATGAACAAATAAACATATAGTATCACTAATGTGCCATGGTCATCATATATACATCATACATTATCATAACATAAACATATATATATTCTCCTCCTAAGACTCCCCTCAAGGAATACTAGTGCAATGTTTAGGTAGAGTCCCATACCCCTACAAAGACTAGCTAGACCCTTTAAGTTATCTAAGTTAGACTTCAAGTCCTTTAATTCGTTTTACCTTTTTGGAACATTTTGCCCTAACCGACATAGACCACATGAGATAGTGTGGAATCCGGTGTCATAAAACCCTACACCGAAAGAAGGCAGACTACTTTCCATGGTAGTACAAAAACATAAAACATAACAACTACGTGGACCCACTAGCTAGTATTCCTATGGGGGCAACATAGTTCAAAAATTAGGAGATTTAGTTGGGACCCTCTTTATGTTGCATGCATTATTGTATCCAATCTCGAGAGTAATTAGTGTTCCTAGCTTCCCTATGTGGGAAGGGACACTCGTCAATCTAGTTCACTCGGTGCTAAGCTTGAATCCCTTTTTGAAAAGTCTTTAAGCCATTAATTATTAATCATAGCTTAATTTAGGCCATAGGGTCTACCCCTTGTATAATCATCATCATCAATGGCTCAATAAGATTGTATGAGTATAAGTCCTTTCATCACAATTCATATAAGTGAGGTTAACACATTAGCATTTCATAGCATAGCAAAGCATATTGATAGTTTTCACCATCCTTGTATCACATACACCTTAATCAACCTCACAACATAGTTAAGACATTTCAATTAAACATCATACCACCCTATAATCCTAGTAAAACACATACTCCAATGTAATATCATGACTTAAAACCAATTAATCACAATTGGAAATAAATATAGAGATTCTAAGACTTACCAAGTCTTCCTCATAGTCTATTATCAAGGTCTTACCATCAACCCATAATTCAATCCAAATTGGGGAGTAACATCATCACACAATGATAACCAATAGAATAACAAGGCCAATTGCATCTCTATAACACAATTCAACTCTAGATCACAACTTTAGACAAGATTCGTAGGCTAATTTCACCTTTACAATTCATAACCTAAACTACTTCTCAAGAACTAGCATGATAGACCTACAACTCATCTTTATTTAATAATAATAACACCATAAGATAGTAATCAAATCAACAACCAACTCAATTAAATGATCATAGTACAATATAGGTCAAAATCACTACCTATGGTTAGGGATGGAGGATCATATTCTTCAATTTAGACCAAACATTACCATAAACAAGTTGATTTATATTTTAATCTACTAAATATAACCCTAAGAAATCAGTAACAACTTAATCCATAACTTCAATTTTGTTATTGAATAAAACCCATACCTTAACGTTTGTAAACAATTTGATGGTGAATTCGTCGTTTTCCGGCCCCAAACCCTAATCCCTGCTAGTCTTCAATGCTTACTTCATGTAGGGAGAGAAATAACAGAGAAGGAAGAGAGTTTATTTGAGAGTTGTCTTTAGGTTAGAGGGTTGAGGGTATTTTATAGTGGGACTTAATCAACTTAATTAGTCTCCATTTAATCCCCAACTAACCCCTAAACCACGTAATTAATTAAATAAACTGAATTATGAAAGTGTAGCAAGTTAGGACCCTTACAGATGAGACCCGCTTATGGGCCGTCTCTGAGTTGAGGTACACCCCCCCTCCGTCCTGCACTCCGTCATCTTGGTCAAAGACTATGCAGGTGAGGGGCTTCCTCCAATTTTCTAAGTGTGGGATGACGGTGGCATCCACACACGGACCGTATCCTGCCCCTCTGAACTACGTAGATGAGTTCAGAGGCTGTGCGGGTGAAGGGACCTTCTTAAAAAGACTATGTGTGGGACGATGGTCGAATGACGCCCCGTAGATCCACATGTGGTCGTCTTCTGTCCCGTCGATGCACACTGCCAGGCAGTGTAGCATCAAACTATAAGGGTCCTCCTCAAGTGCCCTTGGTTGGTTCTTGGGGAGTCATACCCGGATGTTGCAACCATGAAACAACTCAAAAAACTATTAGCTACCACCAATCTTTGTACATTTCCGAATCCTAAAAGTTAGTCAAATAGGCTAAGGCATATTAACATCAATTTGAACCAACTTCTCAAACGTCATGGAAGTTTTTGGATGTTTTGGTTCTTAAACCTATTAAATGACCTATATTCATTAAAATTGGACTTAGAAATAGTACTTAGACTTTAAGACACCTATGTTAAGCTTTACAATATGTCTTGGATATCCAAGATGTTACAGTAATGATATCCTTCAAGTAAAGAAATGATGGACTTAAGGTTGATTGGCTTGAACGACATCATATCAAACCTTTGAAAATTCATCATGATCTTCTTGTCACCATTAGAAGGTAGTCCTAAGAGGACTTCTTTTGTAGGGTAAATGTGATTGAGTTATTAACTAAGTATGGAACCCAATTGTACGAACCTTTAATGTGAATTACTCTATGAGAATGAAGTCTAGCACCGAGTAAGTATGGTAAGGGAAGTAGTTCTTTTTAAATATGAGACTAGAATACAAAGCACGCCCTTCATGTTCCATAACCATGTTCCTATATGGAATGTGTCCAAGTTCTACCATTGGAAAGTAGAACACACTCATCGGAGTAGGTTAGAACTGTAGATTCCATGCCTAGCTATCATGATCTATGTCAGCCTATTCCATCATATGGGATACCTACTAGCATTTGAGAAGTTCTATGAATTTTAGGTGGTGGTATAGGACACCATATAGACATCACAAAATAGTCTTTGAAGGTGTTAGTTGGAGTTTCTTGGTCTTGTCCAAGACCATTACTAAAATGTCCTTTATGTGATGAATGTGTCTTAAATGAACTAACGGATGTAATGACTTAAGTTAATAAAGTATGTTAAATGAATAAGTACTTACCTAGAGTAGTTAAGAATTGTCTAATTAAGTCATGAAGGGGGCATGTAATGGTCACTTCTTATTTTACCTAGATAATTCTTAAGAATGACTCTAGTTAGGGAAGATGATTGTTTGTGTGGACATGATCCAAACATCTGAAGTCTTAAGCATTTTTAGGTAGTCTTGAAGAGGTAAATCATGGACATTATCTTCTTGATCTACTTAAGAAAGTCTTTTGATAGCCTTTGATGAGGAAATGTCATATTATCTATATGTTGATATGTCTGATGTCTTGTAAGTGTGTATGTGACTCATTATAAGTAGTCTTGAGAATCATTTAGCCATGCTTAGGGAGGTTATATGTGCGGTATATCTTTGTGTTGATTAAGTGAGTCTTAGGATAGCTTTAAGTGGGATGATTGCATACTAGAATACGTCTAAGGTGAAGACTAGCAACTTCACTATATAGTGAAGGTACTTCATTGTAATAGTTAATGGAGTTACTGTAGAGTGACTCTAAAATTATGATATTTGGCTTAAATTATTCCTTATGTGTTTTTAAGTTGTTAATTGTTGTTCTTATGTTTATAGTATGATGTTTTTAATTTAAATTCATGAAAGAAATGTTATTTACTAAATGTCCCTTTTACATGGTTTTTGCATGCTTCCATACTTAGTACATCTAATGTGCTAACCCCGTATTTTATCGTTTTGACTAAAGTGTAGGGAATTGGAAGTCTTGATGTGCCATGGAGGATGGATAGGTTTCTAAGTCTTGAAGATGAAGTATTGGTGATTCCTCATCGATTCGAGGACAATATCCACATGTCCCTTATGTCATAGTCTTTATTTTATTGTCTTGTATGTGATTAGTTCCAGGTGTTATATACTGTAAAGTTTAGATGGATCAAGTAGTTATTGTAAAGATTTAATGTTTTAAATGAAAGTCTTCTGCTTGTGCAATGTTTACGAAAGAGTTCTTCGTTTGTGAAGAAAGTTTTAAATCCTTACCTATTTTAGTATGTTTATTATGCAATGAATGATACTAAAGGCTTAGATGAGACTTCTTGAAGTCTGATTTGCCGTTTGACGACACAAGGATTCTGTAACTTCTAGCGTGTACTTGCGGGTCGTGACATGAATCTTTACTTAGTAGGCTCAAGCACCTTTGTCATGAATTTATATGTGTAAATTGAATGTGACCTTGAACATAGAGAAGAGGGTCATTTATGTGGAACCTAAAACCTATTTGGAAGGATATGATATTATTGAAGTTGAAAGTCATAATGGAAGGTATCCTTCTTGTGTGAATGGTGAACTAAGGGGTGGTTGGCTGGAACGACATGAAATCATCCTTAGGAAAGTCATTGAGCTATCTTCCTAGTCATTGTAGGAAATCGTATGGGTCCCTCTTCTGTAAGGTATTTGATGATTTTTTTATGAACAAGATATGGTACCTCTTCATATGCTCTTTTATTGAATTATTATATGAGAACAAAGGCTAGCACCGAGCGAGTATGCTTGGGGAGTGACTCTTCTTGAGATGAGAAAAGAGTAAAAAGAAACCCTTGAGATTCCTTAATAATGTGCATACGAGAGTGTGTCCTAGTTCTAACATTGGCAAGTAGAACACCCTCTATCAGAGTAGAGTAGATTCAGGATTCCATGCCTAGCTAGTATTGTCTACGTCGGTTATTTCCTATTCTCATTATTTAAGAAGCATGCTAGTGTTGGATAAGTTCTATGCAGTTTACATAATTGAATGGGACGCTATCTAGACATTTCACGATTAGGATTCGAAGATGTTAGTATGTGAGTTCCATAGGTCTTCTCCAAGACCATTATGTGAAAGTCCTTATTGTTGAATGTTTCTTAAATGGTTTAATGAACATAATAAATGAAGTAAATGTATGTTAATGAAAAGGTATGTATCTAGAGTATCTTTGAGGATTGCTTAGGTAGGCTTGGAGAGGGTGTATGCGCGTTCTCTTCATATCTTACTTAGGTGAGTCTTAGAGGAATTCTAGGTAGGCAGTCTATTTTATAAAATAGCAATAATATTATCTTAGGTAATCTAAAGGATCTCTTTGCAGTGTGTGAAGGGATTGTATGGGCGGTCGCTTCATAACTCTCTCAATAGATTCTTAGAGATTACCTTTGGTCGGAGGGTCTCATGTTTATGTGTTTTGATGTGTTCTTGATGTTATATTGTGGGATGTCAATTATATGTAAAGTTGGTTTATATCTGGTTCTTCTACTTATATTATGTTGTTTTACTAAAAAAAAAGCATATTTTATACAAATGTCCGATTTATCATGATTTTATGCATTCTATCATACTTAGTACATTCTAATGTACTAATTCAATATATTTTGTCTCTATCTAAAGGTGTAGGTGGCCTTTGAGAGGAGTACGCGAAATGAAGCTTGAATCATAGCCTTTCATTTAAGCAAGCGGTTGTATGTCCTCACTAGATCCGAGGATATCACATTCTTTAGTTTCTTTGATAAAAAGTATTGTAATAGACTTAGTATTTCTATATTTCGAATGTATGGTCCGTGTCCCAAGATATTCGTGTGTCTAAGATGCCGACATTGATATTTAGCCTTATTCCTTATGTTTTCTGTGGAAGATATTTTGAATTACTATTTCATGTAAAATGTTTTAATTCCGCACTATTTTTAATACATGTATGCAATGAATGATGTCTAAGGGCTTGTACAAGATCTTTGAGAGGTTAAGTACGCCGTGTTCTGACCAAAAGGGTGCCCTATCTTTTAGGGTGTTCTCGCAGGTAGGGACAAGCTTTGTATCAGATCATAGGTTATAGAAGTAGTCTTAGGTATCCGAAGTCACAAAAATCCATGTCTAGTAGAGTCTTGTTCATCAGTGTGAGTCGCAACACATCTATGTGCAAGAGGCTATAGGACGATAGAGTTTATCTTTCTTCATCACTCTTCTGTCATTCTAATAGAACTAAAAGTTATAAATGTCTTCTTAATGTATTTCCTTGTGTTTATAGGAGATTACTACTAGAAGGATGGCCGCTACAGGAGTTGAAGAGAGTAAAGTGAATGATGGAGTTCCCCTTCAAGTTGAGCAAGTTGGAAAAACTCCACAAGGTGTTAAAGTCCCTCAAGGTGAGTAAGTTCCTATTGAGGGTCAAGGGAATGAGGTTCCAGTTCTTCCCCTGGAAATAACTAATAGAGATATTATGGATGCTCTTCTTAGCCTAACATGGGCTATGACAACTCATGTGACTAGAGACATTGGGACCTTGAATGCTTTGCAGAGTATTATGTCCTCTATGTTTAGAGACTTTGTGAGGATAAATCCTCTTATCTTTCTAGGATCTAAAGTGGGCAAAGATCCCGAAGAGTCTCTTTATGATGTTTATAAGCTGTTCAGTGCCATGGGGATGACTTCCCGGGAGAAGGCATAATTGGCTTGGTACCAATAGAGGGAGCATGCTCAAGTATGGAACACTCATTGGAAAGATAATTGGTCGGTTGATTATGGTCCCATAGAGTGGGAGATTTTAAGGAGGCTTTCTTACAAAAGTAATTTTCCTGTGAGAGGAGGGAGGTGAAGGTTGAGGTGTTCGTTAACCTTAGTCAAGGGAACATGAGTTCGGAGGAGTATTCTTTGCGTCATGTTGTCTAGGTTTGCTCTATCCTTGGTGTTTAACCCTGGGGATGAGATGAGTAGGTTTGTGACTGGTGTTGCCAACCTTGTGAAAGAAGAGTTTCGTACGTTCATGCCCCACAATGAAATGTACTTTTCTAGGCTTATGGTGTATGATCAATCCATTGAAGAGTCTAAACTTAGTAGGATCTCAACGAATTTGAAGAGGAGTGAATCCAATGAGAAAAACCAACCTAGGTTCAAGAAGAGTGATCCAATCCAAGAAGGACCTACTGCTCCTAAGGTCAAGAGTGAGGGTAGTAGTGGCTCTCTAGGTGGTAAGCCTACTTGTGTTACTTGTGGGAAGAAGCACTATGGGAAATATAAAGCTGGTACCGGTGGTTACTGTTGTTGTGGTAAAGACGTTAATAAGGTGAGGGATTGTCCTACGATAGCATCTAGAGGAAGAGAATCCGATCAAGATCCTCCTAGTGCTTTGGACGGTTGTACTCCAAAGAGGAATCACTTCTATGTTCTTCACTAAATGAGAAGATTATGGGATGATGCCGGTTTATAGTTTTCTCGCTTGTTTTGTGATGGGTCACTTCTAAGTGGGGGGGGGGGGTATGGTGAGTAGTGGAGTTTGGATTTGTTGTCTCTTCTATTCTATTCAATTCAAGTTTGAGAGATAGAATGTCATAGTAGCATGTTGCATGTTTCATTTTGTTTAAGAGTCTTGTTGAAAATGAATTTCATTGATTCCTTGTGTTGTTCATTTTATGAACTTATGATTACATTGTCAAATGAGTTTATATGTTTTTGTCTCTCATATTTTCATGATTTCATAATAAATTGCTTAAGAGTTGTATTTTTGAAAATTTGAGCATGTTTCACTGTAAGATTTGGTAGTTCACTGTAAAGATTTTGGAATTTTGACTGAATTGTGTTTTTATTGAAAATTGTTATAATTTGCATAGAGTTGATGTATATAAGAATGATAATGTGCGGAGAAGGATTTCCTCCTAGAAAAATGAAGAATGTGAGTCTTATTGCATGATAAGTTCTGGATTAGTTTCTACCTTCTTGTTGTGTTTTGAGTCTCTTTATTATGTAAAATTGGTGTTCCTTCTATAAGTGTATTGTGTATTGTGTGGTACGGTTATGTGCTTCTAGTTTTGAGTTTCTTATCTCTTTGAAGTGCTTAAGTGCAGCAAGTGACATTCGCGGACCAATGTTGTCCAAGTGAGGGAGAATGTAACACCTCTAAAACGACTAAGGTGAAGCTAGAGCCTAACACTTGTTTAATGATGTTCTAAACTCCAAAAATTGTGTATAATGATGTTTAGCCGAAGTTTCTAAAGTTTTGTGAAGTTTTGTACTCAAACGTCCAAGTCCATGACTTTCGAAAGTTGTGCCTTGAGACGTGCTTGTGTCTTAGTGTGTTTTGGCAAGTATTACGTGTTCGTTTTAGTTGAAATTGATGTGAGAAGTTCCTACCATTTGTAAGACTATATTTGGGTTGGAAATATCTAGGAAAAACTCCCCAAGGACCAACCAAAGGGTACTTGAGGAGGAACAAACTTGTAGCCAAAACTGTAAAAAACCAGCCCCACCAACGGAGGCAATCAACGCCCAATAGGTCAGTCGATGCTCCGTCATGGAGGTCATGGGTTGAGATTTAGTCTAGGGAGTTTATGCTCCCATTTTTAAGTCTCTTAACCAATTGATGACTTGCCATTATGGCTCGTCGATGGGTCTACGCCCATCAGTAGCAACTGTCGATTGACACCTACAGATATTTCGCAGGTGTCTCGGCCAAGCAAGGGTGTTTTAGAAATTTGACCTAGCCTTCTAAAAATTAGCTGGGCGGGTTTTAAGGGTATGTTGGGTATTTTAAGTGGGTTTATAAGTGTCACATCCGAGTTTACCCCCTAGATGTAACCGGCGTCGTCGTCTTTTTAAGGACTAAGATTAGCCTCTTATTTCATGTCATTACATTCATAGGTTGAAAATTGCGGAATAATTTAAAACTTTTAGTTTCTCTACTTAGAGGTTGACATAGACCTCTGTATACAAATAATATATATGTATTCATATCGAGTATACATAGGCCCTTCATATGGGAATGTTACATATATGTATATATATATATATATATATATACATATATATATATACATATATATATGTATATTTATATATATATATATAACGATTGTCTCGTCTCATACCATCAAAATGAATATCACACTACGGGCATAGCCCTTACATCAATTCAACAAGACCATGTATAGGCCATATGGAAGTAAAATATTCAAATAACAAGGAAAGAAATGATAGAGTCAATAATCTCATAACAAAGTCCAAATCTAGAAGATGGCATTTCCCTCGAAAGTTGAGGACCTACCCTACTTCGATGAAAGGAAGAATCCAAGCCTTCAACAATATTGCCTTCCAAATTCTTCAATAACCGGAACCTAAAATGTTTGGGGCAAGGGAAGAAAACGGGGTTAGTACTCCACATGTACTAAGTATGAATCTTATGCACATACAAAAGCAAAACATGCTAAAAGGGACTTTTTATCAAATCATGCCATTTTATCCCTTTTTGGGATTAATGCAAAGTCAAGTAAGTCATATTGATCAATCAATGATGCTAACTATCTCAACAAGTAACACTTATCCCAATAGACTTAAAATCATGATTTACTAAAACCCTAACATCAAGGAATAATATCACAAGAATAAATAAGAGTTAAACATATAATAATAAGCAAGACAACTACTCACAAGTCCTTATCATGTCAACAAGTGCAATGACCAAGCAAAAAATCATAACCTTACTCGATCAAGTATCCTCAACAAGGAAACATGACCAATGTCCAACTTCTAATATCATGGCATTTAGACTTACATTTCATCTTATATTATCATTATAATCCAAGGCATATTCATAAATGAACTAATCAACATATAGTATCAACAATATCACATGGTCATCATATATATACATCATATATTATCATAACATCAGAATATAAGAACCTCTTCCTAAGACTCCTCACAAGACTAACTAGTGCAATATCTAGGTAGAGTCCCATAGCCCTACCTAAACCAAGCTAGACCTCTTAGGTTATCCAAGTTAGAGTTCAAGTCCTTCAATTTGTTTTACCTTTTGGGAACATTTTGCCCTAACCGACGTTGACCACATGAGCTAGTGTGGAATCCGGTGTCATAAAACCCTACACAAAAAGAAGGCGGACTACTTGCCAAGGTAGTAGCCAAAACATAAAACATAGCAACTACGTGGATCAACTAGCTAGTGTTCCTATGGGGTAAACATTGTTAAATAACTAGGAGATTTAATTGTGACCCTCTTTATGCGCCATGCATTATAGTCTCCAATCTCAAGAGTAATGTAGTGCTCATACCTTCACTATGTTTGAAGGGACACTTCTCTATCAAGTTCACTAGGTGCTAAGCTAGAGTCCTGATATACCGTGGTTTCACGGTATAATTAATACTTTTTCCTTAAGTTTAGTGTGTCCAAAAGCCTTTTTTGTTCTAATTTTTATATAAGTGTCTCTTTGTTTTGCAGGAAATCTGTCCAAAGCTGAATGCGGAGATTTTGAGCGAAGAAATGCAGAAGAGACCACCTACGGAGCTTATGAAGGTCCGTCGTGCTTGCGACGGTCCGTAGGTGGCAGCGTAGTGCAGCTGCTGAAGGAAGATGGGGAAGTATGACCAAGTGTGGGGTTACGAAGCTTGTGACGGTCCGTCGTGTCAATGACGGTCCGTCCTGCAGGTTCGTCATGAAGTTCAGAGAAGTGATCCCAGTACCCAGATTCCAAGAGTTGAAGTGTTTTGGAACGAAGACCCTCGACGGACCATTGTGTCTATGACGGTCCGTCATACTTGCCGTCGAGGGTGGTGAAGAGAGCAGCAGAAGAAATTGCGTAAGTATGGAACGACGGAGTCCATGACAGTCCGTCGTGACCACGACGGTCTGTCGCGTGGTCCGTCGACCCAGCTGCGTTTTGACAGATTTCAAGCAAATAGAGTCCTTGTATAATTAGGTTTTTATTTTCTATAAATAGTTCGAAAAACCTCGTTTTAGGGGTCGGAGTCTGGACCTTTGATTATTAGGTTAGACTCCAGACCATTGTTAGACTCTGTATTGTTAGGTTACTTTGAGATTCTTGCAAGTGATTGTTGGTGATTTTTGGTGATTAATCAAGAAAACTTTCAGATTTTACTCTTTGTCATTGAAGTAAGTACATGAATTCTTATATCATATATTTGAATATTGTGATTATGACTATGAGTAACTAAACTCCATAACTAGGGTTGTGGGAACCATAGGCAAATAATGAGATAAAACCTAACTAAAATAACAATTCTAGAATAGTTTGCATGTATTAATAATTCTTTCGCTTAGAAGTCTTTTTAACGGATGGCCAACGTTAGAACTCGCCTTAATGCTACTTGCCGGACCAAGGAG
The DNA here is from genome assembly GCF_001406875.1 of Solanum pennellii. Classification (NCBI taxonomy): domain Eukaryota; kingdom Viridiplantae; phylum Streptophyta; class Magnoliopsida; order Solanales; family Solanaceae; genus Solanum; species Solanum pennellii. The sequence goes on along the minus strand of NC_028647.1, from coordinate 21,294,102 downwards.
GTAGATAATAGGAAAAGAATTATTAACATAGATTTAGTGTATACTATCTAATAGGCTAGTATTGATTGGTACGAGGTAATAACTTAGTCAAATATCGAATACGATGCTTAATATGAGGTAAAGATAAGGGTTAGGATAGCAACACACGTAGCCGGACCAAGGTGCGGAGTGAGATTTTCTAGATGCCGGACCAAGGATTTAGAAATACATAACTTATCACTTTGCATGCAAGATACTAGGAAAGAATTGTTATAGTTAGAATTATCAAGTTATGAACCTGTGGGGAACACGTAAACCCTAGTTACTTTGATTAATTGATTAACTCCAACATTCAAAGTTGTTAAGTGTCTCTTTCAATTTCGTTAGTTATTTTCACTCATTTAAAACTAGAGACCCCCCTTTTATTGTTTTTACTTTCCAAGGAAGTCATTGACCAAACAATAGTAATAACAGGTTGAAGTTAAGTCTAGACTATTTTCCTCGTGGGAACGATCCCAACTTCACTAGTTGGGTTATTTACTTGACACGACCGCTTTACTTATTATTTGAGAAGTAAGTTTGAGCGTATCAAGTCCCTTTTGAAATGTCTTTAAGAATTTAATTATCAATCATAACTTAATATAGTCCATAGGGTGTACCCCTTGTATAATCATCATCATCAATAGCTCAATAAGAATTTTATGAGTATAAGTCCTTTCATCCCAATTCATAAAAGTGAGGTTAACACTTTAGCATTTCATACATCTTAATCAACCTCACAACATAGTCAAGACATTTCAATTCAACATCATACCACCCTATAATCCTAGTATAAGGCATACTACAATGTAATATCATGGCTTAACAAAAATTAATCACAATTGGAAGTAAAGATAGAGATTCTAAGACTTACCAAGTCTTTCTTATGGTCTATCATCAAGGTCCTACCATCAACCCATAAATCAACCCAACTTGGGGAGTAACTTCATAGAACAATGATAACCAATAGAATAACAATGCCATTGCATCTCTATAACACAATTCATCTTTAGATCACAACTTGAGACAAAGTACATAACAAATTTCACATTATAATTCATAACCTAAATTACATCCCAAGAACTAGAATGATAGGCCTATAATTCATCTTAATTGAACCATAATAGAACCATAGGATAGTAATCTAATCAACAACAAACTCAATTGAATGATCACCGTACAACGTAAGTCAAGATCACTGCCTAGGGTTAGGGATAGAGGATCATGTTCTTCAATTAGACCAAACCATCAACAATTATCATAAACAAGTTGAATTACATGTAAATCTACTCAATATAACCCCAAGAATTGATTAACAATTCAATCCAGGACTTCAATTTCGTAATTGAATGAAACCCATAAGAAAACTCAACTTTTTGAAATCTATTTTAAAGGAACCCCTTGAGGAAAGTATCTCAAAGGTGAATAGAACCCATACCTTAATGTTTCTCAACAATTTGATGAATAATCCACCCTTTTTAAACCCCCAAAACCTAGTTCTTGCTAGCCTTAAATTGTGAGTTAATGTAGAGAGAGAAATAAGAGAGAATGAAGAAACTTGATTTTTAGAGTTGTCTTTAGCTTTATGAAGGTTAAGGGTATTTATAGTGGGTCTTAATTAACTTATTTATTCACCCTTTAATCCCTAACTTAAACTTAAACCACTTAATTAATTAAATGAAACCATTTAAAATTCATAAGTGAAATTCGACCCTCACAGACGAGACTCCGATCGATGGTTCATCGGTGAGTTGACAGACGAACCCCCCTATGTCCTCCACTCCGTTGTCTCTGACAGAGACTTTGCAATCGAGGGATTCTTCCAATTTTTCTAAGTATGGGATGACGGTGTCCTCGATGCCTCGTCAAGCCAATGGTGCCCCATCAACCCCTTCCGTCACGTGTAACAGTAACTAGGTAAAAAGGGCCTTTAAGAATCGTTGTAAGTGTGGAACTACGGTGGCCTCGACCCCCCGTTGAGACACTTATGGACCGTGGTCTGCCCCGTCGATGCACACTGCCAGGCAGTGTTACATTAAACTGCAAGGGTCCTCCTCAATGGCCCTTGGTTGGTCCTTGGGGAGTCGTACCCATAAGTTTCAATCATGAAACAACTCAAACACTTATAATCTACCTTTCCACCTATTTTTGTACATTTCCGACTCTTAAAATTTAGAAGAACGGCGAAGGCACTCTAACATCTCTTTGAACCAACTTCCCAGACGCTTTTGGACGTTTTGGTTCTTAAACCTTCTAAATGAACTATATTCATTAAAAATGTACTTAGAAATAGTGTTTAGACTTTTATGACACATATGTTAGTCTTTACCATGAGTCTTGGACTTTCAAGGTGTTACAATAAGTCTTTAACACTTAAGTGAATTCATTATTTAAAAATCAAAACCCACGACCCCTAAAGAACACTCTAGAACTCAATTGAAACTTGAAGGGAGCTTGGAGATTGGAGATTCATTTATATATCAAATATTCTCAAATTTTGTGGTATAGCATCAATTAAGGTATGATTTTTATCCTTGAATCTTTTTTCTTCAAGGAGCCAAACTTCAAAGTGGTTATTCAAGACTTTCTCAAAAGATGAACTTCTAATTCGAATTCTAGACATGGGTTCTTGCATAAAACCTTTTGAATCAATGATTTATGATTAAATTGATTTTAAGTTTATGACTCTAAGTTAAAAACTCCATGAACCCATGCAAATCATGAACTCCTTATTTTGACTACTTTATGGGTGATGTGATCATGTCTTTATAATATTCAATTCTTGTGTAGTTTACTTTGGGTTAATGAATTATGAAAGAATCATGTAAGAATTGTATGTAGGCTGTCCTAAATTGATAATCATATTTTATTCTATTGGGTCATTGTATATTGTGATTATTGGATTGAATTGGTCACTATGACTATTGGTAAGAGCCTTGGTGTATTGGAATGGGTGAATTGGCTATGGGTTGGGCTTGTTCAAATTGAATTGGTGGTAGGTTGACCTAAACTTCTCTGTATTGTGTAGTATAAGTGTTTCAATTGTGATGTTTCGTATGGTCCACTTATGGTAGAGGTGCTTATGCGCTATACTTGTGAATAATTTTACCTCGTCGACATTACTTTATGAATTGTGAAAGAATGTGGCCTCGTCAGCATTACTTTATAAATAATGATATTGTCATGTTATGTCTTGGATATGTGATCATTGTGAAGGTCTATATGAGTTATTTGTATCTGTGAAGTCAAGTGTGGTCCTTCTAATTGAATAAAGGTGTTCAGGATACGCTGATGCCTTATATGTGTACACTTGATGATGGAGTGTTAATCTTCCTAGTTGACGATATAAACATTATGATTAGTTATGATGATTATTCTATAGAAGTGAGTAATATGACTTACAAGTATACTAAGTTGTCCCTATGTGCTTGTTGAATGATATTCTATATGTGACTATGTAAAGTATGTGTGTCTTGTTTTGGTATACTTGAGTACCTTACTTGATACATGAAGAATATCTATATGGTTCTTAACTTAGAAGGCTAAAGCACCTTTGTCATGAATGTATATGTGGAAATGGAATGTGACCTTCAACATAGAGAAGAGGGTCATTTATGTGGAACCTTCAACCTATATGGAAGGTTATAATATCCTTAAAGTTGAAAGTCGTATTGGTATCCTTCTTGCTTGAATGGACTTAGGGGTGGTTGGTTGGAACAACATGAAATCATCCTTAGAAAACTCATTGAGCTATCTTCTAAGCCATTGTAGGAAACCCTAGGGGACCCTCATTGGTAAGGTGTATTATGATTTGGTTATGAACAAGATATGGTACCTCTTCATTTACTCCTTTGTGAAATTAATCTATGTGAACAAATCCTAGACCCGAGAGAGTATGCTTAGGGAGTGACTATTCTTGAGATGAGACTAGAGTACAAAGAAACCCTTGATATTCCATAACCATGTTCCTACATGAGATGTGTCCTAGTCCTACCATTGTCAAGTAGAACACACTCCATAGGAGTAGGCTAGACTCTGGATTCCATGCCTAGCTAGTATGGTCTATGTCGGTTATTTTCTATTCTCATAATGTGGGAATCATGCTAGTGTTGGATAAGTACTATGAAGTTTACATAGTGGAATGGGACATTATCTAGACATTACACGATTAGGCTTTGAAAATGTTAGTATGTGAGTTCCCTAGGTCTAGTCCAAGACCATTATGTGAAAGTTCTTAATTGTTGAATGTCTCTTAAATGGTTTAATGAACACAATGACTTACGTAAAGATATGATAATGAAAATGTATGTATCTAGAGTAGCATTGAGAATATCTTCGGTATGCTTGGAGAGGGTGTATCGGTGATCTCTTCATGTCTTACTTAGGTTAGTCTTAGAGTAATTTTAGGTAGGGAGTCTAGTTTATGAATTGGAATAATCTTACCTTAGGTAGTCTAAAGGAGCATCTCATGTTTATGTGTTTTCATGTGTTCTTGATGTTATGTAATGGAATGTGACTTATATGTGAAGTTGGTGTTATATGTTTCTCTTCTACTTATGTTATGAGCTTTTACTCAAAAAGAGCATGTTTTACACAAATGTCTGTTTTTCATGATTTTATGCATTATGACATACTTAGTACATTTTAATGTACTAATTCTGTATATTTTTTCTATCTCTAAAGGTGTAGGTTGAATTTGAGAGGAGTACATGAAGTGAAGCTTGGATCCTAGCCTTTCATTCAAGTAAGTGTTGGTATGCCCTCACTAGATCTGAGGACATCACTATCTTTAGTTTCTTTGATTAAAAGTACTATAATAGACTAGTATTTCTATATTCTGATTTATGGAACGTGTCCCAATATATTTATGTGTCTAAGATGGTGACATTGAGACTTAGACTTATTCCTTTTGTTTTCTATGAAAGATATTTTGAAGTACCATTTTGTGTGAAAAGTTTTAACTCCGCACTACTTTTCATACATGTATGCAACGAATGATGTCTAAGGGCTTGTACAATACCTCTGAGAGGTCAAGTAGGCCGTGTTCCGACCCAAAGGGTGCCCTATATTCTAGGGTGTTCTTGCGGGTCGTGAAAAACTGATCCTAGTTACTATGCTGGAACATGAAGTTCTGATCTAAATTAGTATGCTGGAATGTGGCATTGGATCCCAATCTCGCATCACAATAACACATCAAGATAACCCATTAAATCATGACTTTATGGTATTGATATTTATATATCTCGTTTCAACATCTATGTTCAATATTGGAACATGAGTGCATATACAAGTATCTCAACGAAGCAAAGCAAGTGTATATCACACAACCATAGAATCACAACCATCACCTACCTCGAAACAAGATTGAAACCCTAGACAACTTGATCCTTTCCTTCCTGGATTCACCTACTTATTTGTGGTGTTGAAACAACAATTTATATATGTGAATCAATGAATAAATACTAAATTATCATAATACTAACAAACTATGAACCCTAGTTCAAAACCCATGACCCTACCATAAGATTCATCAAGAAATCCATCTCCATAAATATTGGAAGATTCTAAAATGTTCTACGAGTCGAAAAACTAATTCAGTGAGTGAAAAACTTACCTCTAGCTTCAACAATAGTGAAAAATGAGTTGGAATAGACCAGGTGTTGTCTCTTAACTTAAAAAGTCAAAAAAATACTAAATAAGTTCATCTAAGGTTTTTATATACGATTTAAAAACCCTCCATCCCACTACAGCAACACCCATCACATTGAAGTGGCATCGCTGCAGAGACACTTTTTGAACTAGTGTTCTCCAGTTTCAAAATTCCCAAAAATCCAATAATTCAATCCCCTCCTCGTCCTCTATAAAAATACCCATCCCGATATAGCGACGTCGCTGCAACGGCATGAAACGAGGTAGTGAACTCCTAAGGGATTTTCAATTTTTGCCTTTCACAATATACCCTTAACCCTCTGCGCCCAGAAAGTACTATTAATGCTGCAGTCGATTCCCAGAGGTCTATTTATCGAAAGTCAATTTCGTAAAGTTGTATGGGTCCCTAACGAGTTATCCAACCGATTATGTAATAAAATTCCTATTTGCTCCACCCAATTTCTACCAAATTTCCCTACACTTGATGACTCCAATCTCCTCCAAATTTGGACAATGTTGGGAAAATCCTAGCAGTATGAAAAAGATTTTCCGGTCCCAAATTTTCCCCATTTCAATTTCTATAACGTTGAAACCTGGTCATTACAATCGATAACAATTTACCCCTCACTTGTCCCCGAGGGATCAACTAAGGACGTGTAGGCTAGAAAAGGAACAAGGTAGTACATGATTCGACGAACAATTATGGATACATATCTTGCATATCCTTCTCGGTCTCTCGAGTATCTTCCTCAATTGGACGATGCTTGAATTGGACTTTCACAAACTTAATATCTTTGGTCCTCAACTTTTGGAAATAACGATCAAGAATAGAAATTGGTTCCTCCTCATATTGGAGGTCCTTATCTAGCACTATTGAGTTCCACTTAATGATAAATTCTCCATCACCGTGATTTCTTTTCAACATGAACACATGAAATACGGGATGTACACTGGATAAATTATGTGGTAGCGTCAATCTATACAATACTAGTCCTAGTACATGCTCAAGAATCTTCAAGGGACGAATATAGAGATGACTCAACTTACCCCTCTTACCAAACCTCATAACCCCCTTCATGGGTGATACATTGAGAAGAATATTCTCGCCCGTCTAGAGTTCCACGTCTCTCACCTTATGATCCACATACTTCTTTTGTCTAGTCTTTGCATCTAGAATTTTTGGTTGAATGCTCCACGGCTTATCTTATGCATCATTTACTAAGTCAACTCCCAAAGATTTTACATCTCTTGATTCAAACCAACCTATGGGCGATCTACATCCTATCCCATATAACGCCTCAAATGGTTCCATATCAATGCTCGAGTAATGATATCTATTAATATAGGAGAACTCACATGGGTTTATGAACTTATACCAATTCCCTACAAAGACAACTACACAAGCTCTCAACATGTGTTCGAACATTGTGTAGTCCTTTCTGATTGTCCATCCGTCTAGGTGTGGAATGTTGTACTAAAAGTGAATTCTGTGCCCAATTCATCATGCAACTTCCTCCAAAAGTTGGAAGTTAAAAGGTTACCACGATCTTAGGTGATGGAAAGAGGCACACCATGCATCCTCACTATCTCCTTTTTTACATATATTTTAGCCAATTGTTTAGCATTCTAATCGATCCTTACCGGAATGAAATGGGCCGACTTAGTCAACCTATCAACTATAAGCCAAATAGAATCAAATTTCCCCAAAGTCAAGGGAAGACCAACAACAAAATCCAGGATATCCTTTCCCACTTCCATTCCGGGATTGACATCTTTTGAAGTAGACATGCATGCCTTTGATGTTCATACTTCACTTCTTGACAATTTTGGCTCTTTGATACAAACTTCTCGATGTCTTGTCTCATATCCGACCACCAATAAACTCGTTTCAGATCTTTATACGTCTTGGTCACACACGCATGAATAAAATAGTAGGAGCCATGAGCCTCCGCCAATAAACTTGGGATTAAATCATAAACACTTGAAACAAACATTCTACCCTTGTAGTTGAGCACACCATATGCATCTAGAGTGGTTCCTTGAGAATGACCTATTGAAATCATTTTTCTAAGTACCTCAAAATCTCCATCTTTAGAATGCTTGGCCTTGATTTCCTCTATGAACATCGACTTAGCTTCAATGCTAGCTAACAACCCACGCCTTTCAAAAATGCCCAACTGCACGAACTTAGATTCTAAGTTCTAAACAAAAATTTTATTGGTTCCACTCAAGTCATCTAAACTACCTATACTGATCGTTTTTTGAATCTAAGCGTCTGCGATAACTTTTGCCTTACCCGGGTTGCATTGAATAGTCACATCATAATACTTGAGTAATTCCATTCATTTGTGTTGTCTCAAATTCAAATACTTTTAGATGAATACATGTTGCAAACTATGACTATCAGTAAATACCTTACACTTAAACTCCATACAAATAATGTAACAAGATTTTAAAGATAAATATCACTACTGCCAACTCCAAATCATGAGTGGGATAATTTCTCTCGTGCATCTTCAACTGATTCAAGACATAAGCTATGTCATTCTTATATTGCATTAACAAAACACACAATCCCACATGTGAAGCATTGCAATAAACAATAAAGTCCTTACCCTCAATCAGTAATGCTAGAATAGGCGCGGTGGTAAAAATAGTCTTAAGCTTTTGGAAGCTCTCCTCACATTATTAATTCCATTCAAACGGTAACTCCTTATTAGTCAGATTGGTTAAGTGAGTAACAACTGAAGCAAGATTCTTAACAAAACGATGATAGTAACTAGAAAATCCCATACAACTCATAACTTCCATCACTGAAATAGGTGGTACCTAATTCTTAACCGCTTCAACCTTTTGTGGATATACCCTTACCCCTTCTTTTGAAAAAACATGCCCCGTGAATGCAACCGACTTCAACCAAAAATCAAACTTGAAAAATTTTGTTGATAATTTTTCTTTCAAAGGATATCCAAAACATTATGAAGATGGTTAGCATGCTCTTCTTCACTTTCATAACACTCCAAAATTTCATGAACAAATACAATCAAAAAGAGTCATAAAAGGTCTTGAATACTCTATTCATCAAGCTCAAGAAAGCTTCAAGCGCATTACTCAACCCAAACGACATAATCAAAAATTCAAAGTGCCCATAACGAGTCCAAAATGTAATCTTTAATTTATCTTCTAGCCTAATCTTCAATTAATGATACCCACATCTTAGATCAATCTTAGTGAAGACCATTTCAGCTTGCAATTGGTAAAAAAGATCATCTCTCCTATTCAAAGGGAACCTATTCCGAATAGTGCCCTTATTCAATTACAGATAATCTATGCATATCCTCATTCTACCATCCTTCTTTTTGATGAATAAAACCGGGGTACCACATTAGAAATCTCTTGGATGAATAAAACCCATATAAAGAGGCTCTAGGATTTGAGCCTTAAGTTCTCTCAACTCCGTCGGAGCAATGCGATATGGAGGAATAGAAATGAGATGCTTTCTAGGCTCTAAATACAAAAATCTATGTCTCTATTCAGTGGCATGGAAAGAAAATCATTGGGAAAACATCATTAAATTAGGACACTACCTATATAGACCGAATTGATGAAGTTTTAACCTCAGCATCCCTAACATGAGCCAAATAAGCTAAATAACCTTTCTCTACTAATTTACTTGCCCAGACAGAGGATATAATCTTAGCTTGTTTAGGATTGTATACCCCTTTGCACTCTAATATTTCCCATCTCGAAATTTCTAGAATCACAATCTTATTATTACAAAAAATAACAACATAATGGGGCGACAACCAAGTAATGCTTAAGATTATTTCGAAGTCTACCATATCCAAATTCACCAAATCAGCCCATGTTTGAAATCCCATAAACAAAATAGGGCAAGCACGATACACATTGATGACTATAATGACTCGCCAACCTGGGAAGAAACACGTAAAGTGTTATCAAGAATATTGTGCAACATCTCAAGATTTGAGGAAAATCTCACAAACACATAAGAACAAGTGGAACCTAGATCAAATAATACATTAGCCATTTGGTGACAGAAAAGAATAGTAACTGTGATCACTGAATTAGACGCCTTTACCTCATTCTTGGCCAAAAACGCATAACATTGAGCTCTATTATCGACACAAGCCACCTCCCTTCTTGATTGCGTGTTACCTCTACTTCTGTTACCATTCCCTCTACCTTCACGTCCTCTCAAATTTCCTTCTCGTCCTCTTTCTGGATGCCCCTTACCATTATTACCATTTACCACAAGTACAATTGCTCAAAAAGGTTGTTGTACAGACACAACAAAAGCGATTGTAGGTAGTTTCTCATCATGTGTCAAAGTTCCCCACCACTAAAGCTTGTGTGGCCGCTAGATGGTCTGCTTCCCTCCACATGCCCAGCGCTCTAACCAGTTTAAAAATTATTATAAAGTTTCCCCAAATAGTTAATAGTAGAGGCGGGCATGACAGACAGAAATGGGTTGGCTGCATGTGTAGGTCAACCGAATCCTCTAGCATATGATCCTTCAAAATTTCCTGATTTCTTTCCCCTCTTAGGCAGAGACTTACCTTAAGTTTCTTACTTCACCCTTTCTACAATCTTGACATAATAAATCACTTCATTGAAGCTCTTTCCCACAGAATTCATGTGAATAGATAACAATTGTAGCTCAGAATCCAAACGTTTAATAAAAAACAAGATCCTCTCCTTTTCTGTGGCAATCAATTGTGTAGAATATCTAGATTAAGCATGGAACTTGGCTTCATAAGCAGCCATGGACATACTACAATGTTCTAATTTCATAAACTCATCCTTCTTTCGATCTCTCAAATTCCTAGGCACATACTTTTTTAAGATCAAGGCATTAAATTGGGTCCAAAAAAATAGAGGTAATATAGATGCTCTGCATTCCATATAAGCTATCAACCATTGGTTGGACTCACCTTAAAGTTGAAACGGCATGAAATCAACCCCATGTTAGTGAATTATACAAAACTTCTTCAACATGTCATGCCAATCTAATATGTACTCATAAGCATCCTCTGTCTCAGAACCAAGAAATACCTGGGGCTTGAGCTTTAGAAACATGGTCAACATATCATTATCATTACCGGTCATCATGGAACCCAATAAAGGATGGAAAAAAGCATCATTACCTAAATCCCGAACTGGCTTGGGCACATCATTATCAATAGGAGGATTCACGGGGACTTGAATAGGTGGAATCATCCCCGGATCAGCCAACCCTTTCAAAATTACATGAACCTATTGAGTTAACACCGAATCAATGGGAAGGATTCCTGTAGCTTCAACCTGCTCTCCTACCTCATTTTCAAGCTCCTCAACATTTTCAAACTCAACTTCTTCTTATATCTCTTCGTTATGTACAAGAGGTTTCCTATTCACTGAAACATAGTTATTTGGCACCTTATTCACAATATGCACCACTCTCCCACGACTTCTTCCTCTAGATCTTCCTCTACCTCTGTCTCGACCGCGACCTCTCACTGCAGGTTCCTCACTTGGAGCATTAGAAGGAGGTACAGTCCTAACACAGTTATACCTAGTATTAACCATCTACGGATTGAAGACTGAAAGAGGTTAGATACCAATTTGAATTGTCATATACCAATTGGAGTCATAGAATGCAGTAGACAAAAGAAAATGAATATTTACTAAAATTTTATAGCCTCTCAAATGAAAAGTAAAGGTGTCCCTGTACCGTTCCGCGAGACACTATTAGACTCATTTCAGTACATTGAGATCAACAAACCTAGGCTCTTATGCCAACTTTTTTCATGACCCAGACTATCGTGATTGACATCCCCACAACAACTCAGTGGGAGATTCACTACTAGCAACCAACCAAAGAAATAAATCAAAAAACTAAGGCATTTAGGTTACGGAAGCATGTTAAATAAATTAGCTAAGTTCTATTACTAATTAATGATCGAATAACTAACTAACAATGCGAAAGATAAACCTAGAATTTAAAAGTAAATGTAGAAAAACTATATATGAGAACCAATTCTAACAATAATTTCTAATGAGCTATCTAACTAACTAAAACAAGGTGTAGGTCTGAAAATGATGTACATAGACTAAAGAGAATTCCATGGAAGCCTGAACAGTGTCGAATACCCTTGAACTCGAAGAGATCAAAGATCTCTTAAGCGAGGTCTTTCAACAGCCGCATGAAAATGCTCTTTACTCAACAATAATAAAAGCAAGTGCAAAATCAGTACACAACCACCGTGGACTGGTAGGATACCTGCAACTTTCCCACTAGTGTACCATAGACAACTAATTACAACATTATAAAACATGCATAAATATCAACATATTCAATACTTTGATAAGATTAAACTTCATAATTCACATGCTTCATCACATAGTATGTCGTCTCACAAAATCCAAAGTCAAACTGTTAGCATGTCTTATGATGGCAATCCTATAATATTTTTATGCCAAAACGTGGCAACTAATCCCAGTTAACAAGCCTGAACGAGGCAATCTGATCGAGATAGTGTGTTGAAACATGGCAGCTGATCCCAACCACACATCAGAATAACACATTAAGATCACCCATACGATCAAGATTTCATGATACATATATTTATATATCTCATTTCAACATCTATGATCAATATTGTAACATGCATACATATACAAGTATTTTAACAAAGCAAAGTAATTGTATATCATACAATCATAGAATCACAATCATCACCTACCTCGAAATAAGCTTGAAGCCCTAGACAACTTGATCCTTTCATTTCCATATTTTTTTCGATTATTGTGGTCTAGAAACAACAATTTACATACGGGAGTCAATAAAGAAGCAGTAAATTCTCGGAATACTAACAAACTATAAACCATAGTTCAAACCCATGACTTCAACTAGTCAATTTAGGATTATTCCACCGTAGGATTCTTCAAGAAACTCTTCCTTATCAATTTAACAGATTCTAAACCGTTCTATGGATAAAAAACTAATTCGGAGAGTAAAAAGCTTACCTCTAGCTTGAAGAATGGTGGAAAATGAGTTGGAATAGCCCAGGGGTTGTCTATTAACTCAAAAAGTCAAAAGATACAAAGAAGGCCGTCCAATGGTTTTATTTAAAATTTTAATACCCGCCATTCCACCACAGCGTCACACATCCTGTTGTGGCGGCATCACTGTAGTGGAACCAATCCCGCTGCAGTGACACTTTTTGAACAAGTGAGCTATCTCTTGAAATATCCCATAAATCCTATAATTCAATCTCTGCCTCATCCGCTATATTGCAACCCATCCTGTTGTAGCAGCCGTACGAATCACGCTGCTGTGGCATGAAGTGTGGTAGTGAGATCCTGAGGGATTTTTTATTTCTACCTTTCAAAACATACACTAAACTCACTACGCCCAAAAAGTACCATCAACGCTATGGTTGATTCTCGGAAATTATTAATCCCAATTGAGTTTCTTAAAGTCGGACGGATCCCCAAATGAGTTATCTAACCGATAATGTAATCAAAGTTCTATTTACTCCACCCGATTGCTACTTGATTTCCATACACCTTGATGAATCCAATTTCCTCCAAATCTCGACAAGATTGGGAAAATCCTATTACGAAAAAGTATTTCCGCCCCTGATTTTTCCCTATTGACATTTTTATAATGACAAGACTCGGTCTATACATTAGCTGAAACAAAATTGCAGCAACTAGATTTTGTTTCTATTTTTTTCTTCACTTAAAATTGCAGCAGTTGTGGCTTCCTAGGGATTTTATCCAATCTCGCTCTTCTTTCTTTTCTTAAAAAAAACTAATGACATATTTGCCCTTAACCTAAATTATAGGGTATTACAGGCAGTTTACTCTAGGTCATTGAATCAAGGAAAGAAAGCGGGAATTGGGTATTAGATCAATTATTTAGCAATTTTGTAGCTTCAAATCTTACCACACTGTTTCTCTTTCATTATTTGCCTAAGTGAGTTTCTGTTTTACCTAAAAAGTGCAAAAGAGATATGTGATAAAAATCATCTCAATAATAATATCATGCGTTATAAAAGTAATCCAATCATTCATATTGATATGTATGTATGCTACCATTTCTCTAGAGGTAAATAGGAATATCTTTCATACCTAGAGTTGATTTTGAAAGGTAAATGAATTTGAAGGATTGAAGTAGAAAATATGGACATGTTCACATTCATGTCATCCAAATTCAGTGGAAAAGAGTACTAATAATTCAAACATCTTACACCTGCTATACATTCCTTCCTTATTTCATCGGGTATTTTCTAACTTCCACCAGTTTAAGTAACGGAGAAATCACCTTGGACTTTGTCTGTGCAAGAATCTTCACCCTTGTTTTCATTCACTGCTAGGGCACAATACTTGGCTACAAGAGATCATTCCATCTTCTTAAAAAGAATGTATGTATTTGTCACATACGGGGAGCACCCCCAAGACGTAACTGGCGTCGTCGTTCTCTTTGAGAACTAAGACTAGCCTCTTAGATTACACCACTACAGTCATAGGCCAAAAATACGAAAAATTTAAAATTTTATACTACTACTCATTGAGATTAAAATATATCTCTATATACACATAATATTTATATTGAGTATACATAGACCCTTCGTATAGGAAGATTACATAGTCTTCTACTTTTATTGCACATAGATATGTAAAGTGTGACATAGTCTCAAATGTATGTCTTTCTCATATCCATCTAACAAGAGTAGAATAATTTGGACCTATCCCATACATCAACCTAATAGAGCCACATATAGGCTATACAATGTTTAGTACTCAATTGAAAAGGAAAGAACATAAGAGTCTTAAAACTAGAACAACTTTATAATCTCAATATTGGCATTGCCCACGAAAAGTGAGGACATACCTAACTTGGATAATTGAGAATTCAAAGTCTTCTTCAAAGTCGTCTCAAAGCCTTTAACAACCGGAACCTAAAATATTGGAGAAAAGGGAGAAAATGGGGTTAGTACACCACTTGTACTAGGTATGAGACCATATGCATACATATCATGAAATCATGCTAAAAAGGAACTTTTCATTAAAGTATGCATTTTACTTTGAAAAGCCTTATGCACATTCAGGAAGACCATACCAATCATTAAGACATATTCATTAAGTTATAAACATGTACATCATAAGACAAAAAATACTAAGTCTAGTCAAGTCAACATGTATATCATATAATTGAACACATAGTCAAAGCAACTCTATCATAAAGTTATAATAGTCACAAGCATCAATAAGAGTTCATTACAACATAACAAAAGAAAGACATTGACCCGCCCTCATTAAGTCAAAAAGTGCAATGACCAATCAAAGCTGCATAACCTTACTCAATCAAGTAAACCCAATAAGAACCATGACTAATATCCAACTTTACATAACATATCCTTTAAGAATACATATTATCATACTTTAGAAATAGAGACCAACACATATTCATAACTGAAATAATCATCATGTAGTATCATAAATGTTCAAGATCATCATATACATGGAATGTACAATTATAAGCATATTCATACATAAGAACAACCCTCTAAGGCTTCCTTCAGTGAAAACTAGTGCAACACATAGGTAGAGTCCCATACCCCTACCAAAGCTAAGTCAAACCTCTTAAGTCACCTTATTTGGTTTGTACTTCATTACTTCATTTTATTTTACGGAACACTTGCCTTAACCGACATAGCTAAGTGTGGAATACGGTGTTGTATAACCTTACACCGATGGGAGGTGGTCTACCAGCCAAAGTAAAACCAAACATAAACGTAGCTTTCTAGGTGGATCCACTAGCTAGTCTTCCTATGGGGGAAACATAGTTGAAGTACTAAGAGATAGGTATGAACTCTCTACATGCCACTTGGCATCATGGGAATCCATAGGATGGGTATCCCTCATAGGGGAGTCAATACCTCATGTGGAAGTATGGAAAGTTAACTCCTCCCAATGTCAAGTTCACTCGGTGCTAAGCTAAGTCCCTTTTAGAAATGTCTTCAGTGTCTTTATTGATCATCATAGCTTAATGTAGGTCATAGGGTCTGTCCATTATATAATAATCATTATCATAGCTCAATAAGAATTGCATGAGTATAGTCCTTTCATTACAATTCATATAAGTAAGGTTAGCATATTTACATGATCACTCATGATAAGACACATTGGTAAGTTATCATCATCCTCATAACATTTACATCTTATCTAACACCTCACAGTCCATACTCAAGACATTTCAATCAAGCATCATACCAACCCTATCAATCTTAATAAAAGATATAGTTTAATGCAAAATCGTCACTCAATCTCAAGTAACAACAATTGAAGTAAAGAATAGGGATCACAAACTTACAAAGTCTCCTTCACAATCCATCATCAAGGACATACAATCATCCCTTAACTCAACCTTATAAGGGTTTAATATCATAACTCAACAATAACCAAATATGATAACAAAGGAAATTGAACCACCACATAACAATCCATCACTAGTTTATAGCTTAAGATAAGAGACTTAGGTCAAAGTCATACTCTAGATCAATTACTCAAGCACTAGCATGATAGGACTATAATTCATCTCAATCTATTCATAGTTGATACAATAACATCATCTAGTAGTAATTCAATGAATAACCTATATAATTAAACCAACATTACACAATTCATATCAAGATCACAACCTAGGGTTAAGGGGTAAAGGTCATCTTTTACAAACTAGACCAATTTATCAACAAATAACATAATTGAGTTATAGTACATGTTAATCTATTCATGACATCCATAATAAATCATAAAAAAGTAATTCACAAGCTCAATTTCATGATTTGAAAAGACTCACTTGAATTTCACACTTTTGAAATCAATTTAATAGAACCCTTTGGGGAAAGAAGTCCCAAAGGTTAAAGGAATCCCATACCTTATAGTTTGATGAATATTGTGAAGAAACCTTGGTGTTTAATCCCTAGAACCCACCTTGACCTTTACTTCTATGGACTTTTTCAACTTGAGAGAAAAAGAAGAGAAAAGGAAGAGAGTTTTGGGTTTTGTGAATTATGAGAGCTTAGGTTAGTCTAATTAGCTTAGGGTCTTTATATAGGTTGTTAAATAATTTAATCAGACCTTCCCTAACCCCTAATTAACCTCCTAAATAAGCAAACTAATTAAATAAATCAATTAAAAATATGCAGCAAAATCACACCCTCACAGGCGACTCCCCGTCCACGCCCTATTTGTTAATCAACGGACCAAGGACCAACCGTCCTGTTGGTCCGTTGTTGAATTCAAAGATAGTGCAAGAAAGGACTTTCCTAAATTTGACTAAGTGTTCATCGACGGTGGACATCGACGCCGCGTCGATTCACACATAATTTGTCAATAGGCACTCGTTTGTGCACACTACCTTTTGGTAGCTTCTTGTCAAAATGCAAGGGTCCTCCTCAAGGGCCCTTTGTTGGTCCTTGGATAGTCGTGCCCAGACGTTTTGAGTACGAAATAACTCTAATACATGATAGATATCCTTCTACAAATTTTCCATCATTCCCCAACTCCTAAAAGCTAGTGAAATAGGCTAAGGCATGTTTGTACCTCATTGAACTAGTTTTCGGACGTCATGGACGTTCTTTGACATTTTGGTGTCTAAACCTCCTAAATGAATTATATTTATTAAAATAGACCTTAAAACAGTGTCTAAACCTCTTGACACTTATGTTAGGCTCTAGAACACGTCTTAGACTTTTGAAGTGTTACGTTATCCCCCCCCCCCCCCATGAACATTTGTCCCGGAATGACACTAAAATCTTTTTAAAGGAAGGAATAGACTCAAGACTAGCAGCCCAACCAATCAACAAAACATACAACATGAGTTACAATATCAATCATATCATTTACTCAAAGTAATTCAAACTTCAATTTCAACATATAAGGCTCATACATCACATTATTAGGTATTTTCTTCTCACAACAACATGAGCTCAACATACTATATGTGAGTTAATTATGCCAAAGCTCAACTTACCAACATGCTCAATATCATTTTATAAAGACTCACGAAATAATTGCAATGTTTTAAGTCAATATGCACAATTTCAATGTAACTTCACTGTAATGACACAAAAGATGGACATTTTGCAAAACTACACCAATAATCAAAGCAACTTTAATTTTAGTTATTATTTTCATCATTAAGAGGATAACTAACCTTAGTTATCAAATACATGAGGGTAAATGGACTTCATGTCGTCCTCGGCCTCGCATATTGCACCCTCAACTAGGTGGTTCTTCCATAACACCTTTACGGAAGCCACCTCTCTGTTCCTCAATTTCTTTACTTGCCTATCAAGGATTTTAACCGGAATCTCCTCATAGGAGAGTTATCCTTTACACAAAGATCCTCAATAGGAAGAATAGACTCGGGATCACCGGTACACTTCTTAAGCATAGAAATATGGAAAACCGGATGAACCGAAGCCAATTCAATAGGGAGTTTCAACTCATAGGAAAACTTACAAACCCTTAACAAGATTTCATAGGGACCCACACAACGAGGACTCAACTTCCCTTTCTTGCCAAATCTAACCACCCATTTCATAGGCAAAATTTTCAAGTACACGTTATCACCTTTTTCAAATTCTAAATCCCTTCTCCTATGAACTTAATAGGACTTTTGCCGACAATAGGATTTTTGCAAGCGATTCCCTATGATATGAACCTTTTTCAAAGTCTTATAGATCAAATCGGGATCCCAAAGTGAAGAATCACCCATTTCAATCCATCCAATTGGAAATGTATATTTCCTATCATACAAGGCTTCATAAGGAGCCATAGATAAAGATGAATAGTAGCTATTGTTGTAAGAAAACTCCACCAAAGGCAGTTGCTTATCCCAATTTCCCTTGAAATCAATCATACAAGCTCTAAGCATATCCTCAAGGGTTTGAATAGTATCCTACGCTTGACCATCCGTTTGAGGATGAAAAGTGGTGCTTAAATTCACCATGATACCCAACCCTTCTCGGAATGACCTCCAATACCTAGATGTGAATTTTGCACCCCTATCTGATATGATGGCTAACAAAATACCATGGCGACAGATAACCTTGTCAATGAAGATCCTTGCATAATCCTCCGCTTAATAGGTAGACATGACGGGAATAAAACGAGTGGATTTGGTCAACCTATCCACAACCACTCATATAGAGTCATATTGCTTTTGTGTCCGATGCAAACCTTCCACAAAATCCATATTGATGTCTTCCTACTTCAAAGTAGGAATTTGGATTTCTCTATGTATACCACCCAGTTTTTGGTGTTCGACTTGCACTTGTTTGCAATTTGGTCACTTAGCAACAAATTCCGCGATGTCCTTTTTAAAACCTTCCACCAAAACACTTCCCTAAGGTCATGGTACATCTTTGTCGAAGCTGGATTAATTGAGTAACTGGACTCATGAGCTTCCTTAAGGATCCGGTTCCTTAAACCATCTACATTGGGAACACATAGGGGTGGCAAACGGTCGTATTGAATTGATTTTGCAAGGGTTGACTATGGTTTGAGAAAAAATGGGTTGGATCATAATCCATCCAAATATAATATGGTCAAATATGGATTTGGTCAAGTATGGTTTGGTCAAAATGGTTCTAACCCATTTAACCAAATTTATTTTTAAAAAACATAAATGTAACCCTCTCCACATACCCCGGCCCCCCCCCCCCCCC
>NC_028647.1:21216851-21274623 GCF_001406875.1 Solanum pennellii | reverse complement strand
TACCCCGGCCCCCCCCCCCCTCCACATTTCACCAACCTACCCCTAAAAAATTATTTTTCAAAACAAAAAAATCTATATTTTTTAAAAAAAAATTACCTAGCCCACTTGCAACCTCCTGCCCCCACCCCACCTTCCACCAACATACCCTATTTTTTTTTAAAAAAAATCTGTTTTTGCAAAAAAAAATTACCCTCTCCTCCCAGGCATTGTCACGCCCCGAGCTACCCCGGGGACGCGGATACAGAACCTAAGACTACAAGTGATCTCAAGCTAACCCTGCAGGCATGATCAGAAGCATACTAAAGATAATAAACTGATGCGGAAGCTAAATCATAATTAAAACTGAAAAGATGGGGAATACCCATATTCTATAACTGAGAGATTTGAAAACAATGAGTTTAATACAAAGGAAATATTAACTCAATACCAAGCTGAACCTAACTATGTCTGAAATAAGCCTCTAAACTGGACTAGAAATACTGTGACAAGCCCCAGCTAAATGTAACAAAAACTGAATCTAAACGACTAAAGATTGAAATGACACTCATGATTGTTGTCCTCGGAGAATAAGGACTCAATACTGAATCTGCTGAACTGGAGATCAGAAATTGATCTATGTGTGATCTGGATGTTGAGAACCTGAACCTACATTACGAGAAGATGTAGCTCACGTATGCGTCAATACTTGAAAGGTACTGAGCATGTAGGATAGAGTTAAGCTGAAATAAAACACAATTTAACAAGCACAAAAGCAAGTAATGTTGACATGATATACTGAATTTCTGAGCTAACTCAATACAATGACCAATTTATAACATGCTGAAGCTGAATAGTGAGTATACTGATAAATCGTCAATGCAGAGAGTCTTACTTATATGTGGGAGCTACTAATAACCTTTAATAAAACCACATGAACTAAATGTGGAGTCCGATGTATACGCCACATCGAGAAGACCCAATCTACCCTGCCAAAGGTATAAAGGTGTGCTGGCGTCATCACTAAACTGATTGCCTACAGAGGGGACTTACAACAAACTTGGCTAGTAGTTCTGGGATATTGGGTACGTCAAACCCTAGTCCAACATGGTATTATGCTACTCCCAATGAATTTTGTAAATTAATTGATTATGTCTGAGTTTCTGTAAATACTGGATAGCTCAAAACTAAACATGCAAAGTTATAATGCAACAATTAATCAGGTAATTATGCATTTATAACTGAGGCATGTATATTTGAAGTGTCTCAAATATCTGACCTAGCTTGTTTAATTCAAGAACTAAAGAAATACAATGCTAGGGTTCTGAAATTCATGCGATAATCTGAGTAATAAGATGATTATCTGATTTGGAACATATATTTAATAAATTCATGAAGTTTTATTGAAGTTCTTGAAACCCTAGGTTTAATCATGATAAAAGAATAAAAAATCTGACTGAAAACTAGGGACCCAATGGGTGAAAGGAACCCACTAGTGAAATCCCACATACCTGGTGATGAAATCCACGGAAAAATACTTAGGTTTTGAGGCTGGAACTGCTGAACACTTGTTTGTTCTCGAACTAGGATTCTTGAGCTTTTTCTCCTTTTGTGCTTCTAGTTTTCTCACTTTTGATTTGATGATTTGACTTACATATGTTATAATTATGTTTCTAGGCTTAAACTTACTAAAATATGATGATTTAGGGTCAAATTAACGTAAGTTAGGGTTTGAACAGAGTGGGAAACGTCCAAAAGACCCTTGGGAAGGTTGTTGTCGGACAAAACGACGGCAAGGACTGACGAACATCGTTTGCCCGATGCCCCGTCGTAGGGTCCATCGTCAGGGCCTATTCGACAATCCTTTACTAAAATTGGCATCACTTCTTACTCGGAGATCATATTTTAGCAAGGTTGGTGGATATGGAAAGGTAATTCAATTATCGATATGTGGGTAAGTCATGGGACACCTAATTCATTTTGTGATAAGAGTTATGATCATTTGAAGTTTACCCAATTGCATTTCCCCTTAACTTTTTTCAAATTTTCCACCTACGGATCGTAGGTCCACCTACGAACCGTGCTGGTCATCCTAGCTTTTGTCAGAGAGTGGGTGAAGGGAGTTTTGATCGATGGTCAAGGACTACGGACCGTCATCTGACCTACGGACCTTAAGTCCGTCCGTCATCAAAGACTTAACCAATTTTTTGTGGCTGAAATTTTTGGGAGTTTCTGATCCCATCGACGGTTGTGCAAGACGGACCGTGGTTCAGGCTACGCTCCGTCAATGCCACCGTTGGTAGCACCTGCATATATTTGTAAAAAACTATTTTTTGGTCTGTTTGGCTACGGGGTGTTACATTATCTCCCCCCTGGGAATATTTGTCCTCGAATGAAGACTAAGCTAGCTGAAAAAGAGGGAGAGAGCTGCAAACCCCACTAGTAAACTGTGAGAACTGAGTTTCTGACTGAATTGAGTTCTAAGTACATGTAATTACGCTTAAAATGCAAGTACAAATTGAGGGAACATGATTTTAAAACTGACTTTACGCATGAATGACTGTAAAACTGAAGAGGAACTATTTCCTCAAGCTTGAGTGGAATCGGAAGGAAAGAGGTAAGGATACTTGGCTTTCATGTCTTCTCATACTTCCAAATCTCATCACCCCTTTCATAGGTGAGATTTTCATAAAAAACTCAATCATCAACTTGGAACGCTAGTACCCTTCTCCTTACATCTGCATAATATTTTTGAGGACTTTGTGTTGTTTTAAGTCTATCTCTAATGAGTTGCACTTTATCCATAGCATAAAGGACTGAATCTGTCCCTATCAAAGCTGCTTCACCTACTTCAAACCAACCAACATGAAATCTAAATCTACGCCCATATAAAGTCTCATAAGGGTCCATCTGAATGTTGGAATGGTAGATATTATTTTAGGCAAACTCAATAAGAGGAAGGTGATCACCCCAACTACCTCTGAAATCGATCACACAAGCTCTCAACATATCATCTAAGGTCTGAATGGTACGCGCTGCCTGCCCATCCATTTGTGGATGAAATGTTGTACTAGGGTTAACATGAGTACCAAGATCTTTCTAAAATGACTTACAGAAATCAGAGGTAAACTGAGGACCTCTATATGAGATGATAGACAAAGGAACCCCATGCAACCTCACAATTTCTTTAATGTAAAGCTTGGCATAGTCCTCCACCGAATTTGTAGTGTTGACCGCTAAAAAGATAGAAGACTTAATCATCCTATCAACTATCACCAAAATGGAGTCATGCTTTCTGCGAGTACGAGGTAACCCTATGATGAAATCCATATTGATCATCCCACTTCCAAGTAGGAATATCGATCTCTTGAGTCATACCTCCTGGTTTCTGATGTTCTAACTTGACTTGAAGGCAATTGGGTACTTACTCAAAAATCTGCTATACCCCTCTTCATTCCATTCCACCAATAGACTTCTCGCAGATTGCGGTACATCTTAGTGGAACTTGGATGAATAGAATACCTAGAGTATGGTCTTCTGCAAGAATATGCTGTCTCAACTCGCCCACATCAGGAACACACAATCTATCCTATAGCGAAGTACACCATCTCCCCCTTGGGAGAAAACCTCCACTCTTTGATTATGGACTGCACCCTTAAGTTCAAGAAAGATTGGGTGATTGTCTTGATTTTCCTTAACCTCCACTACAAAAGAAGATTATACCCCTTTTTGAACAATTACACCGCTGTCTGATATGCTCATAAGGTGAACATCCAAGCGAGCAAGCCTATGAACATCCTTCACTAAGTCCTTCCTTTCTTCCTCAACATGGGCTACACTACCCATAGATAATCTACTAAGAGCATCTGATAATACATTCTCCTTACCTGGATGATAATGCACACTCATATCATAATCCTTAAGGAATTTAAACCATCTCTTCTGGCGAAGATTCAACTCTTTCTAGTTGAACGCATACTGAAGGCTCTTATGGTCAGTGAACACATCTACATGAATACCATACAAGTAGTGTCTCCAGATCTTGAGTGCAAACACCACTGTTGCAAGCTCGAGGTCATGAGTTGATAGTTCTTCTCATGAAGCTTAAGTTGTCTAGAGGTATAAGTTATCACCTTACCTCGCTGCATAAACATACAACCTAGGCCAACTGTGGGTTCATCCCAATAGATCACATAACCATCTGAACCCTCTGGTAGAGTCAAGACAGGAGTTGTAGTCAATCTTGTTTTCAACTCTGCAAAACTTTTCTCACAATCATCTGACCATTGAAACTTGACCACCATCTAAATCAACCTAGTCAATGGTGAAGCTATGGAGGAGAATCCTTCCACAAACCTTCTATAATAACTTCCTAGACCTAAGAAACTTTTGATATCTATAGTAGAGGTAGGTGTGGGCCATTGTTTCACTGTTTCTATCTTCTGCGAATAAACTCAGATCCCTTCGCTAGATACAATGTGACAAAAAAAAAGCAACGGATTACAACCAGAACTCACATTTACTAAATTTAGCGAATAACTGGCGATTCTTGAGAGTCTGCAGAACAACTCTCATATGACTTGCATATTCTTCCTCACTCCAAGGGTAAATGAGGATATCATTAATAAACATGATAACGAACAAGTCCAAGTACTGTTTGAAAACTCTGTTAATCAAATCCATGAAAGCTCTAGGAGAATTAGCTATTCCAAATGACATAACTACAAATTCATAATGACCATACGAGTTCTGAAGGATGTTTTTGAAATGTCACTATCTCTGACTCTGAGATGATGAAAACTCGTTAGGAGGTCTATCTTTGAGAAATGTCTAGCACCCTGAAGTTGGTCAAACAAGTCATCAATCCTGGGGATGGGATACTTATTTTTGATTGTGACCTTGTTTAATTGTCTATAGTCAATTCACATTCTGAGAGAACCATCTTTCTTCTTTATGAACAACACTGGTGCACCCCATGGTGAAATACTATGTCTGATGAAGCCCTTATCTGGAAGGTCTTTCAACTGCTCTTTCAATTTCTTAAGCTCTGTTGGAGCCATTCTGGAAGGAGTAATAGAAATAGGCTGGGTATTTGGAAGGAGATCAATTCCAAAGTCAATTTCCTTTCGGGAGGGACTTTTGGAAGATCTTCTGGAAACACTTCTAGAAATTCACAGACTACTGGAACTGACTCAAGAGTTGGGGTTTCAAGGCTAGAATATTTAACCCAAAGTAGGTGATAGAGATAACCCATAGATATCATCTATTTGGCCTAAAGGTAAGAAATAAATCGACCCATAGGCGCTAAGCTACTACACTTCCATTCTATGACTGGTTCGTCTGGAAACTGAAAATGAACAATCCTAGTTCTACAATTGAATGAGCCATAATATGAATGTAACCAATCCATTCCTAGAATGACATCAAAGTCTACCATTTCTAACTCTACTAGATCTGCTGAGGTGACTTTCTAAGATACTGTGACAGGGTAATTTCGATATACCCGTCTAGCTATAATTGGGTCATCGACTGGAGTAGTGACTGAGAAAGGTTCTGAGAGAGTTTATGGACTAATATTAAAGTTTAGTGCTATATTGAATACAAAAGACAAAGTAGTCTCTGTTGTCTTTACACTAAGTCAACCGTATGTGAGTCACATCCTTGAGGTGGTAGGATGCCAATCTCACCTATCACTACCAGTTACTGACAGCACAGCAAATATATATTTGACCTTATCAATGAACTTCTGTGGGTCCTAACCAACTTGCGACCCTAAAAACTTAGGCGGATTCATCCTACCAAAATCACAAACTCTAGCTGCCACTAATCAGTCAGTTCTATTAGTAAGAACTAGAACCTTCTGATTGTTCCATGTTCTCATACTTTGAGCCAAAAGCTAAATTGGCGTTCTGAAATTCTGCATTTGAACTTCCTAATCTGGTACTCGAGGAACTGCGTTAGCATTGTGTGCATTAGCATTCCATGCCTAAGCTCTAAGAGAAAGCATGATCTGAAACGTAGAACGTCAAGCTAGAGTGGAATAATATCATACCTTACGCACGATAAGAGTAAGAAGAAAGTGAATTTTTTCCGAAAAAACTTTGTAGCCTCCCTCTCATTAGATATGGTGCACTTCACACCTATGAAAAGGACTCTACTTAGTGCAACTTCTTCAGACATCCTAGGATTCTTGAACCTAGTGCTGTGATACCAAGTTTAGTCATGCCCCGAGCTACTCTCGAGACGCGGACACGGAACCTAGGACCACAAGTGATCCCTAGATAACACTGTTGGCATGATCATGAGCATACTAAAGATAATAAACTAATGTAGAAGCTAAATCATAATTAAAGCTGAAAAGATGAGGAATACCCATATTATATAACTAAGATATTTTAAAACAATCAGTTTAATACAAAGGAAATATTAACTCAATAATAAGCTAAATCTAACTATGTCTGAAATAAGCCTCTAAACTAGACTAGAAATACTAGGACAAGCCCCAACTAAATCTAGAAAAAATTGAAACTAACTGACTAAAGACATATATGACAGTCATGATTGTTGTCCTCAGAGAATAAGGACTAACCACTGAATCTGCTGAACTGGAGATCGGAAATTGATCTATGTGTGATCTGGATGTTGAGAACCTGAACCTACATCACGATAAGATGTAGCACACGTATGCGTCAGTACTTGAAAGGTAATGAGCATGTAGGATAGAGTTAAGCTGAAATAAAACATAATTCAACAAGCACAAAAACAAGTAAAATAATCTTGACATGATATACTGAATTTCTGAGCTAACTCAATGCAATGACCAATTTATAACATGCTGAAACTGAATAGTGAGTATATTGATAAATGGTCAATGCAAAGAGTCTGACTTATATGTGGGAGCTACTAATAACCTTTAATAAAACCACATGAACTAAATGTAGAGTCTGATGTATACGCCCCATCGAGAGGACCCAATATACCTTGCCAAAGGTATAAAGGTGTACTGGCATGATCAATAAATTGATTGCCCACAGAGGGGACTTACAACAAACGTGGCTAGTAGTTCTGGGACTATTGGGTACGCTAAACTCTAGTCCAACTTGGTATTATGCTACTCCCAATAAATTTTATACATTAATTGATTATGTCTGAGTTTCTGTAAATACTGGATACATCGAAACTGAACATGCAAACTGATAATGCAATAATAATCTGGTAATTATGCATTTATAACTGAGGCAAGTATATCTGAAGTGTCTGAATTATCTGACCTAGCTTGTGTAATTCAAGAACTAAAGAAATACAATGCTGGGGTTCTGAAATTCATGCGATAATCTGAGTAATAAGATGATAATCTGATTTGGAACATATATTTAATAAATTCATGAAGTTTTATCAAAGTTCTAGAAACCCTAGGTTTAATCGTGATAATAGAATAAAAAATCTAACAGAAAACTAGGGACCCAATCGGTTAAAGGAACCCACTAGTGAAATCCCACATACCTGGTGATGAAATCCACGGAAAAATACTAAAGTTTTGTAGCTGGAACTGCTCGACACGTGTCGTTCTTGAACTAGGGTTCTTGTCCTTTTTCTCCTTTCTTGCTTCTAGTTTTCTAACTTCTGATTTAATGATTTGACTTAGATATTTTTTAATTATGTTTCTAGGCTTAAACTGACTAAAATATGAATATTTAGGGTAAAAATGACGTAACATAGGGTTTAAATGGAGTGGGAAAGGTCTAAAAGACCCCTGGGAAGGTTGCTGTCGGACTAAACGATAGCCAAGACTGACGGTCCGTCGTCAGCCCGATGCCCCGTCGTTGGGTCCTTCGTCAGGGCCTGTCCGACAAGCCTTTACTAAATGGGCATAACTTTTTACTCGGATATCTTATTTTAGCGAGGTCAGTGGATATGGAAAGATAATTCAATTATGTATATGTGGGTAAGTCATGGGACACCTAATTTATTTGTGATAAGAGTTATGATAATTTGAAGTTGACCCAATTTCATTTCCCCTTAACTGTCTGCAAATTTTCCACCTACGGACCGTGCTGGTCATCCCTAGCTCTTTTTAGCGAGTGGGTGACGGGAGTCTTGATCGACGGTCATGGAGTACGGACCATCGTCTGAACTACGGACCGTAAGTCCGTCCGTCGTCCAAGACTTAACCAATTTTTTTTGGCTCAAATTTTTGGTAGTTTCTGATACCATCGATGGTTATGCAGGACGGACCATGGTTCAGGCTATGGTCCATTAATGCCACTGTTTGTAGCACCTGCAAATTTTTCTTATAAATTTATTTTTGGTCTGTTTTGGCTACAGGGTGTTATAGGCATTCCCCGCCCCCCACCGCCACTCCACCCCAACTTCCACCAACCTACCTCTAAATGTTTTTTTATTAAGTGAAAGTGAAAATAAGTGATCTAATATAGATCAAATGGATACCAATATTGAACCTATTTTGACCAAATTTTAAGTGACTTTTTAAATAGCTTGAAGCCCATATTTGACCAATTATAATATGAGTGATCCAAGTCCTTATATATGGTCAAAATGGTCTCATTTTATTAATATGGGCTAAGATTACCACCCCTAGGAACACACAACCTTCCTTTATACCTTAAGACACCACCCCCGCCCCCAAGAAGAATTACTCATTGAGTTTACCAAGAACCGATTACTTGAACTCCATCAGTGGTTGATCAATATGTTGTTTGGACTTAACCTCAACCACCAAATATGACTTGGATTTATGATGGACCATAAAACCACAATTTGGAGAATCTTCCAACCTAACACCCAATCTAGCCAACCTATGAACATTCTTCAATAGGTCTTTTGTTGGCTTCCTCTACATGACACACACTACCCATGGTCATACAACTTAAAGAATCCACAACCACATTAGCTTTGCCGGTGTGTAGAAAACACACATGTAATAATATTTCAACAATTCCAACCACCTTCTTTGTCGTAGCTTCAAATCATTTTAAGTAAGCACATATTGCAGACTCTTGTGGTCAGTAAATACACATCAACATGAACACCATACAAGTAATGCCTCCATATTTTTAAGGCAAAAACCATGGCCACTAACTCAAGATCATGAGTTGCATAGTTACTCTTATGCATCTTGAGTTGTCTAGAGGCATAGGCTTACTTTCCTATATTGCATAAGCACACACCCTAGAGCTAGTCGGGATGCATCACAATATACAAAGAAGCCCTTTGTACCCTCTGGTAAAGTCAACAACGGAGCAAAAGTAAACCTATCTTTAAAGATTTGGAACAAAGATGAAATGAATTGTTTTTTAATCTTAAAATAAAAAAGATTTAATTCGAAGTTCTTATGAATTTTTTTAGTAATTTTTATTTAATGTGATTATTCATTACCAAAGTATTTAGAAAATATTGGTGACTGTTTCATTGTCTATATTTGTATTTTCTAAAAGTGGTACAAACATTTTATTCATCAATTGAGAGATCTTTCTCCTATTCAGGGCATCTACTTACTTAATTTAAATATTATACATCTTATATAATTAGTTGTTTACTTGATAAGTTAATTTAAATTTTAAAAAAACATCTGTTGTAGTTCAATGAAATAACGTATGTCACTCAAATAATTTGGATTAAATAATGTCTTGGCAAGTCCCTTATTGACAATCATTTGCACCATATGACACTACTTGATATCCAAAAGACATATTTCGTTGTTTATGTTCCGATCAATATGGTTAAAGCATTATTTTTTTGTTGCCACTTTTGATCAAATGTTTATAAGGAGTTAAATTGTCTCAATAAGATAGATAGTTTAATAACTACAACATCAGGGTAGAGTGGAACCACCATAACTTATTAACACTCAAAACACCCTTCTTGGACAACCCATGAATTTTTAGCCACTGAAAAAACTTTATAAAGATCAAATTCATTTATTTTGTAAGTTCAAGAATTTCTATGTACATGACATTAATAGTCTATGATTATATCAAACTCTTGATTAACATATATTTACTTCAACATAATGATAAAAAATATTAACATAAATAACAAACTTTAAAACATGTTGTAAAAAACAACAATTAATAACATACACAAATTAATGGTTGTAAAAAACATATAACGATTTTAAACAAAAGAATGAACTAGAAAGAAGAAAATCGGGGTCACTAAATACACATTGTTCCCTTAAGAAAATGATTCCCCTATATTACTCGAGATTTAAAGGATCCTCTCAGGATAGAACGATGTTATTCACCATTGTGTTGATACAAAAATAATGATGTTAGTGAACTACTCAACATGAGAAAAGTACACAAAAATTTAAATGTGCAGATGCAGAAGAAGAAGTTAAAATTTTTTGTTGTTTGAAGTTTTAGAAAATCCCTCTATTATAAATAAAAAATGGTAAGTATGAATAAATATTTATTGTAACTCTTTCTAAAAGTCACAAACTCTCGTTAAACTTAGAACTTTTTATAAAAGTCTAAATTTTTCACAAAAGGCGCAACTCTTCATAAAGATACATATCTTCATAAAAGTCGCAACTTTTTTATATAAGTCACTACTTCTCATAAAAAGGAATGCTAATTTTGGAAATAAATAAATTGAAAGGGAATTCTGGTTTGAGGTGGCGACACGTAGGATGACCTAAGGTTCTCTTTTTTATGTATACTAGGTAATTTGTCCGCGCTTCGTGCGGTCATAAATAATAATTGCATTGAACTTGCAAATATATTTTTCCTAATATACATACATGAATAATAATGGGAAAGCAGGTTCTTAAAAAAATATTAGCAATATTCCAATATGAATTTAAATATTTGTCATTATCACATAACCCAAGAACCTTATGTTGGCTGAAAAGGGGTAGAAAATTATTTATAAAATAAAATATGGAGGGTAACAGGACCTTGGTATAGTGTAATGTCTCTCGGAGATTTCGGACATAAGTTGGGGGGGTAATTATGCATTTTCTAAAGGAAAATAAAGAAGAAAATAAGAATATATATAAAAATGCGTTAAGATATTCAAAAAATAAATTACACTTGAATATGAAAACAACTATAACTTTGGAACTTGCGTAATATATTTCTACAATTGATAAATGCGAAATTTTGATATTTGTGTAAAAATAGATAATATGTAAGCTTATATATAGTACTTATAAGTTGTAGAAGTTAATATAGAATTTCAAAATAAGAGTTTTTGGAACCGAGTATAATAATTATTTTCTGCACAATGAATATGCATATTATATGTGTATATGTCCAATATAACCGAAGATAATAACTTTGTAGAAATAAAAACAACAGAGTTTAAAATATGTAATCAAAAATAAAGATTGATGTCATATGCATAAATTAATGAGTGAAAATAACACCAAAAATATATAAAAATATAATGAAATAGAATGGAAAAATTGAGTCCACTTAATGTATCATGTCCCCTTAAGAAAACTATTTCCCTCTAATACAAGAGGTTTAAAGAATTATTTCCTCTAAGGATGGAACAATTTTATTCACCAACTTAATGATATGAAAATGGTGGTTTCAGTAAGTCATTGAACATGAGAAATGCACACTAATATTTAATTTTACGGAAGAAGAAGAAGAAGATCAAAATTGTTGTTTTAAAATAAGAGGAAATCTCGTTATTTATAGACAACAAAGGGTAGTGTGAACTAATTTTTATTGTGCCTTATCGGAACGGTTTCAACTATTTGAAAAAGTTTCAACACTTCGAAAAGTTCACAACCTTTTCATAAAAGTCGAAACTCCTTATTAAAGTCGTAACATTTCATAAAAGTCACAACTTTTGGAAGAAATCGCACCTCTTCATTAAAGTCACAACTTTTCACAAAGTCGTCACTCTTCATTGAATGCGCAACTTTTCATGAAAAGATATGACTTTTATAAAAGTTGTGACTTTAATGAAGAGTTGCGACTTCGAAAAGAGGAAGGCTAGGGTGGTGGTTACATTTGCTACAAATCAATTAATTTGGTTAAGAAAGATCTTTTTTGAATTGAATTTGTTGCCCAAAAAAACAACAGTGATCTATGTGGACAATAAATCAGCCATTGCGATGACTGGAAATTCGTGACAATATGGAAGAAAAAAGCATATCAACATAAGGTTTCATGCTTTGACAGATGGTGAGATGAATGGTAAATTAAAGTTTGGTGCCTCACATCAGTAAAGATCGTCAAGGTTTCATTATTTAAGAGATTCTGAGAAGAATGGTGAATCAAAATTTGGTTCATTGCATTTATGAAGATCAACATGCTGATATTTGACCAAGGCTCTTTTCCACTATGAATTTTGAGTTTCAAATGTTGTTGCAAGGAATTTCAATGAATAATCTTAGGTAAGAGTGTTTGAAAATTAAGATACGTCTACAAACTCTTAGATTGAAAACATTTTTTATTCAATGAAATCTCCTAGATTGGAGATATTTTGTATTAGATATGTTCGAAAAGTAAGATTTTTCTAGAAACTCCTAGGTTGGAGATATTTTGTTGTAGATATGTTAGAAAATTAGGTTTTGTCTAGAAACTCATAGATAGTAGATATTTTGTCGTAAGATATGTAGTCTTTATTTAGATGAGTGGTGGTTAGTGAGAAACACATGTATATAGTTTCGTTTGAGATATGTTGCTTATTATGTGGATGTAATCCTATCACATTGTTTATAAATAGATTATATGTAATGAAGCATCTAGTTTAAAAAATTGAACTCAAGAAAACCTAAGACTTTTTATTCACTTTCTGATTTTCTCTAGCAATTCACAGCTCATATTTCCTATTGTTTCAACCTTGTCGACCTGATATTTCCTTTTCGTTATATCGTGGTATTAGGGCCTATTTACGAAGAGATCTGAATAGAATTTTGTTTTATTCGGTCATCTACTTTATGTTCTTTCTTGAATTTTCTTGTTGAATAATTTCATGGCATCTGAAAATCAACCAACGACAGATCCTCTGACTTTTATCGGAGAGAATTATCACATATGGCTCATCTAGACGAAAGATTATCGAAAAGGTCTAAACAAACAGGAAGTTATTGTGCTTAGAGAACCTGTTGTCTAGCCATAGAGAGTTATGCAACGCTCAATGAAATTAAGAAGTATGATAAGTTGGTGACTAGATCTCCAAAAGTTGTCACATATATATATATATATATATTCAAATCCTAAGGACATGATGTTTACAAGGATTATGACTTGTGAAATAGCCAATGAGGCTTGGGATAAGTTAATGGAGGTTGAAGGAAGCAGTAGGGTAAAGTTTGTTAGACTCTTAGCATTGAAGAGAGAGTTTGAGCTCTAGAAGATGAAAAACTCAGATAGTGTGAAAGAATACTCATCAAAACTGATGGAGACTATGAACCAGATAAGAATATTTGGTGAAGCCTTTCCAGATCAGAATGATGTAGAGATGATCTTGATCAGCCTTCCACACAGGTTTGAATCAAAAGTCTCAGCTATTGAAGAGTCTTTTGACTTGACTACTATTAAAATAGCAAAACTAATCTCTGAATTGTAATTCCAAAAGCAACGAGTCACTATGAGAAGTGAAGGGATATTTGAAGACGCCTTTCAAGCAAGGAATAAATTCAAACATCAAAAAAAAAAAAAAGCAGAAAAGTTTGGTTTTATAAATAAGGAGAGGTAAACTCTGGTGGAAGCCTAGGTGATTTGTCAATAAAAGGCCACCTCGTGGCATTTTTAAAAAGACAAACCACTTACAGAAAAATTGTTGGCAGAATTCAAAGAGATCTCCAATTAAATTTAGATATCGTAAGATTATGGTCACATTGATAAGTATTGTAGGTAAAGAAAAATCAAAGAGGCCGATCATCCCATAGAGCGAATTTCACAGATGATCACCAAGTTGGAAACTTAGAGAAGAAGGTTTTCATGACCTCGCACACATTACATATTGACCAATGTAAATGGTATCTTCATAGAAAGTGCACAAGGATATGGTGATTAATAAGAATTTGTTTTCTACCTTGAACAAATCTTATAGAACAAAGGTGAAGCTTGGAAATGGCATATTGGTCGAAGCTCATGGTAGAGGGTCAATAAAACTACCTATTGACGAAGGTAAGAAAGTTATTAATGATGTTCTTTATGCGCCAAATTTGACTCAAAACCTTTTAAGTGTTGCTCAATTTTTTAATACATTTTATTCTCTTAATTTTAAGGACAAACAATGTGTCATTTATGATCCTAAAGGATGTGAAGTACATAAAATCAACATGATTGACAATTCCTTTGAAATTTCACGATAATTTATTCATACAGGATCATATAATAATCCAAGGGTATGGTGATCGAAGTACACAGAACTAACATGTGTACTTCGATCACCATACCCTTGGATTACATATACAACAGAAGTGTGGATTTTAGCAACAAACAACAAAGTGTGGATTTTAGCAATGGAGGAGGAACTTGTCATGATTAATAAAAACGATACTTGGGAGTTTGTGGATAGGTAAGAAGAGAAGAATTTTATTTCTGTTAAATGGGTCTATCGAACAAAGTTCAATCTGCATGGCTCCATATTCAAGCATAAAGCTAGAATTTTAGTTAAAGGCTATTCTTAGCAGTCCGGAGTTGACTTTGCAGAAACATTTTCTCCATTTGCGCGGCATTAGACAAGAAGGTTTCTTGTCTCTATCAAAGTAGAATACAAGTGGAAAATCTTCCATTTGGATGTCAAAACTGCATTTCTAATGGATTAATTGAGGAAGATATTTATGTTGAACAACCTGAAGGCATTAAAGTTGCAAGTGAAGAAGACAATGTCTAGATGAGTTTTGTATAGTAGTCTGGATTGTCATTTGCTGTCTAAAGGCTTCAACAAAAGCCTAAATGACCCTACTTTATACTTCAAAAGGCAAGCAAATGGGATGTTGATTATGATATGAGTTTATGTCGATGATTAAATGATTACATGTGAAAATCGTCTTGTAGGTCAAAAGTTAAAAATGAAATGCTAAAAGTTTTTGAGATGTAGAATGTAGGAGAAATAATGTTTTTCGTGGGAATGGAGATATCTCAATTTGTGAAGGAATTTTCTTGTCCTAAAAGAGGCATACCTTGAATATCTTAAAAAGGTTCAAGCTTGACAATCGTGAAGCTGTTGCAACCCACTTGTTGTAAATAAAAGATAAAAAGTTTATAGTAGCATTATTGGAAGTTTATTGTGTCACGCCCCGAGCTATCCCCCGAGACGCGGACATGATACCTAGGACCATAAGTGATACCAAGCTACCCCTACAAGCATGATCATGAGCATACTAAAGATAATAAACTAGTGCAGAAGCTAAATGATAAATAAAATGAAAAGATGGGGAATACCCATATACTATAACTGAGATAAGTGAAATACTGATGAGTTTCATACAAAAAAGATATTAACTCAACACTAAGTTGAATCTATGTCTGATATAAGCCTCTAACTGACTAGAAATGTTGGAACAAGCCCTAACTAAGTCTAGAAAAACTGAAACTAAAAATACATAAAAGAAACTCATGACTATAGTCCTCTGAGAATGAGGACTACCACTGATTCTGCTGAAGTGGAGATTGGGAACCGATCTAAGCGTTATTTGGATGATGAGAACCTGAACTTACATTACGAGAAGATGCAGTGCACGTATACGTCAGTAATTAAAAGGTACTAAGTATACAAGATAGAGTAAAGTTGAAATAACATATAATTGAACAAGGCAAATAAAAATGAAATAGTCTGAATGATAAAGATACTGAATGCTGAGATGACTAAATGCAGTGACTAATTTATAACATGCTGAAACTGAACACCGGATATACTGAAAAAAAGGACAATGCAATAACATTTGACTAAATTAGGGGAGCTAATTATAAGCTATAATAAAACCACTTGATATAAATATGGAGTCTGATGTATACTCCCCATCGAGAGGACCCAATATACCCTGCCAAAGGTATAAAGGCATGCTAACGTGATCACTAAACTGATGCCCACAGAGGGGACTTACTGTAACACTTCGAAAATCCAAGATGTGTTTTAAATACTATTATAAGATTCATAAGGAATAGACACTTTTTTAAGGTCTATTGTAATGAATATAGTTCATTTAGGAAGTCTAGGAACCAAAATGTCTAAGAATGTCCATGACATCCGTAAACTAGTTCAGGGAGGTAGTAGCGTACCTTAGCCTATTTGGCTAGTTTTTACGAGTTGGAAACGGATGAAAATTGGTGTAAGGGTGTCTAACATTTTTTTAAGTTTATTCATAGTCAAAACTTCAGGGTATGACTCTCCCAGGGACCTTTAGGAGGACCCTTGCAAGTGGAGTCAAACACTGCCTGGGCAGCGTCCACCCACGAGAGGCAGACAACGGGGTGTGTGTTGATCAATGGGGTGTAGATTCAATACGTTGACCAACACTTACAAGATTCATTAAAAGGGCTCATTTGTGCACTCTCTGAACTCATCGACGGACATGCAGCACAGAAGGGGGGCTGGTCCGTCGATTGAGCCATGAGGCGTTGACATGGTCTCATCTGTGAGGGTCCAATTTTGCTTCACTTTTTAACTAAGTCTTAACCAATAAATTAAGGGGTTTGGTGGTTATTTAGGGATTAATTTAAGTCTAATTAATTTAATTGACCACCCATATAAAGACCCCAACCCCATTACACTAATTACAACTCACTAAACAAATCTCTCTTCCTTCTCTGTTCTTTGTTTCTCTATTGGATGACAACATTGAAGACCAATATAGGGGAGGGTTTTAAGGGATGATTTTGCCATCAATTCTTCATCATTTATTGAGGTATGGGATCTAATTCCCCTTTGAGACCTTTTTCTCAAAGGGTTCCTTTAATGTATTTTCAAAAGTTGAGTTTTCATGTGTGTCTTTCTCAATCTCGAAAATTATGTGATGAATTGAATTGTTTATAATTTATTTTTGATATTATGAGTACATTAACATTTATTATAACGTAATTATGATATGTCTTGATGGTTTGGTCTAGTTTGTAGAAGATGACCCTTAACCCTAGGTTTGATCTTAATATGAATTAGGTTGTATTTGGTTCAATTTACTTGGTTATTTGTTGAATTACGAATAGATGATGTTGTCAAACTAATCATGAATAAAATTAGGGTGATTGGTAGTCTTTCATTCTAGTTCTTGCGAAAATGATCTAGGTTATAAAGTGTATTGTGAATTGACCTAAGTATATTATATTAAGCTATGATCTAGTATTATATTGTGATGTAGTGGTTCTTCTAGCCTTGTTATCATGTTGTTATGAGGATGTATACCCAAATTGGGTTGAATTGAGGTTTTATATGTAGATCTTGATGATGAACTATGAACAAGACTTCGTAAGTCTTATGATCTCTACCCTTTACTTCAAATTGTTGTTAATTATGATTAAGTCATGATGTTGTATTGGAGTATGCCTTGTATTAGGATTGATAGATTGGTATGATGTTGAATTGAAATGTCTTGGTTATGATTGTGAGGTATTGGCTTCATATGTAAATGTTATAAGGAGGGTGAATGATTTACCATGTGTCTTATCATGATATGAAGATGTTAATGTGTTAACTTTACCTATATGAATTGTAACGAAAGGATTTATACTCATGCAATTCTTATTGAGCTATTGATGATGATGATTATACAAGGGGTAGACCCTTGTATAATCATCATCATCAATAGCTCAATAAGAATTGCATGAGTATAAATCCTTTCGTTACAATTCATATAGGTAAAGTTAACACATTAACATCTTCATATCATGATATGAAGATGTTAATGTGTTAACTTTACCTATATGAATTGTAACGAAAGGATTTATACTCATGCAATTCTTATTGAGCTATTGATGATGATGATTATACAAGGGTCTACCCCTTGTATAATCATGATCATCAATAGCTCAATAAGAATTGCATGAGTATAAATCCTTTCGTTACAATTCATATAGGTAAAGTTAACACATTAACATCTTCATATCATGATATGAAGATGTTAATGTGTTAACTTTACCTATATGAATTGTAACGAAAGGATTTATACTCATGCAATTCTTATTGAGCTATTGATGATGATGATTATACAAGGGTCTACCCCTTGTATAATCATGATCATCAATAGCTCAATAAGAATTGCATGAGTATAAATCCTTTCGTTACAATTCATATAGGTAAAGTTAACACATTAACATCTTCATATCATGATATGAAGATGTTAATGTGTTAACTTTACCTATATGAATTGTAACGAAAGGATTTATACTCATGCAATTCTTATTGAGCTATTGATGATGATGATTATACAAGGGTCTACCCCTTGTATAATCATGATCATCAATAGCTCAATAAGAATTGCATGAGTATAAATCCTTTCGTTACAATTCATATAGGTAAAGTTAACACATTAACATCTTCATATCATGATATGAAGATGTTAATGTGTTAACTTTACCTATATGAATTGTAACGAAAGGATTTATACTCATGCAATTCTTATTGAGCTATTGATGATGATGATTATACAAGGGTCTACCCCTTGTATAATCATGATCATCAATAGCTCAATAAGAATTGCATGAGTATAAATCCTTTCGTTACAATTCATATAGGTAAAGTTAACACATTAACATCTTCATATCATGATATGAAGATGTTAATGTGTTAACTTTACCTATATGAATTGTAACGAAAGGATTTATACTCATGCAATTCTTATTGAGCTATTGATGATGATGATTATACAAGGGTCTACCCCTTGTATAATCATGATCATCAATAGCTCAATAAGAATTGCATGAGTATAAATCCTTTCGTTACAATTCATATAGGTAAAGTTAACACATTAACATCTTCATATCATGATATGAAGATGTTAATGTGTTAACTTTACCTATATGAATTGTAACGAAAGGATTTATACTCATGCAATTCTTATTGAGCTATTGATGATGATGATTATACAAGGGTCTACCCCTTGTATAATCATGATCATCAATAGCTCAATAAGAATTGCATGAGTATAAATCCTTTCGTTACAATTCATATAGGTAAAGTTAACACATTAACATCTTCATATCATGATATGAAGATGTTAATGTGTTAACTTTACCTATATGAATTGTAACGAAAGGATTTATACTCATGCAATTCTTATTGAGCTATTGATGATGATGATTATACAAGGGTCTACCCCTTGTATAATCATGATCATCAATAGCTCAATAAGAATTGCATGAGTATAAATCCTTTCGTTACAATTCATATAGGTAAAGTTAACACATTAACATCTTCATATCATGATATGAAGATGTTAATGTGTTAACTTTACCTATATGAATTGTAACGAAAGGATTTATACTCATGCAATTCTTATTGAGCTATTGATGATGATGATTATACAAGGGTCTACCCCTTGTATAATCATGATCATCAATAGCTCAATAAGAATTGCATGAGTATAAATCCTTTCGTTACAATTCATATAGGTAAAGTTAACACATTAACATCTTCATATCATGATATGAAGATGTTAATGTGTTAACTTTACCTATATGAATTGTAACGAAAGGATTTATACTCATGCAATTCTTATTGAGCTATTGATGATGATGATTATACAAGGGTCTACCCCTTGTATAATCATGATCATCAATAGCTCAATAAGAATTGCATGAGTATAAATCCTTTCGTTACAATTCATATAGGTAAAGTTAACACATTAACATCTTCATATCATGATATGAAGATGTTAATGTGTTAACTTTACCTATATGAATTGTAACGAAAGGATTTATACTCATGCAATTCTTATTGAGCTATTGATGATGATGATTATACAAGGGGTAGACCCTATGACCTAAACTAAACTACGATTGATAATTAAGGCTTAAAGACATTTCGAAAAGGGACTCTAGCTTAGCACCGAGTGAACTAGAGTGAGTAGTGTCCTTTCCTACATAGGGAAGATAGGATCAGTAACGTACTCTTGAGACTGGAGACTAAAACGTATGTAGCATAAAGAGGGTCCCAACTATATCTCCTAGTTCTTGAACTATGTTGCCCCTGTAGCAATACTAGCTAGTGGATCTACGTAATTTCTATGTTTTATGTTTTTGTACAAACTTGGTAAGTAGTCCGCCTTCCTTCGGTGTAGGGTTTTATGACACCGGATTTCACACTAGTTCATGTGGTCTATGTGGGTTAGGTAAAATGAACTAAAGGATTGAACTAACTAAGATGACCTAAGGGGTTTAGCTTAGTCTAGGTGGGGTATGGGAATATACCTAAGCATTGCACTAGTTAGACTCGAGGGGAGTCTTTGGAGGATGTTATTATGTATGAATATGCTTATAATTCTATATGACATGTATATGATGAACTTGCACTTTGTTGATACTATATGTAGATTAGTTCACTTATGAATATGTATTGGTTTATATTGCTAAAGTAATATGATATGTATACCTAAATGCCATGTTATGTGAAGTAAGATGTTAGTCATGATTCTTGTTGGGTTAATTGATTGAATAAGGTTATGGGACTTTCTTTGGTTATTGCACTTGATGACTTGATTGTGGTTCATGGGTAATTGACTTGCTTTGTTTATAATGAAATGTACTCTTATTCATGCTTATTGTTAATATGACTTGATGATAGAGTTAGTTGAATATGTATCTAATTAAATGCTATGCATGTTGACTTGACTAGACTTGATGATGTTTGTTTGGAAATGTACATGCTTATGACTTAAGGAACATATCCTATGGATTTGTATGGTCTTGTTGAATATGCAAAACTGTTTTCAAAATAAATTGAATATCTTTATGAAATGTCCTTTTTCTTAGCATGTTTTCATAGTATGCGTGCATATGGTCTCATACTTATTACAAGTGGCATACTAACCCCATTACTTCCTTTTCCCAATATTTTAGGTTCCAGTCGTTGAAGTGCTTTGAAGAAGACTTAAAGAAGGCTTGGATCTCTTATTCATCCATGTAGGGTAGGTCCTCAATTTTTGAGGGTGATTGCACTATCTAGCTTATGGAGTTGCTTTTAGTTAAAGACTTCTATGATTCTTTCTTTCCATATAGTATGAAACATTGTATAACCCATGTGAGGCACTTTTACTTGGATGTGTGGGTTATGCCCAAGTACTTACACTCTCATTAGATTTTTATTAGATTGTTATGAGA
This sequence comes from Solanum pennellii, assembly GCF_001406875.1. Classification (NCBI taxonomy): domain Eukaryota; kingdom Viridiplantae; phylum Streptophyta; class Magnoliopsida; order Solanales; family Solanaceae; genus Solanum; species Solanum pennellii. The sequence continues at coordinate 21,253,402 of NC_028647.1, read as the reverse complement.
TGAGACGACTATATTGACTATTATGTCTATCTTATCTTTATATACTTAGGTGCATCAAAAGTTGAAGACTAAGTAATATTTTTATACGATGGGTCTATGTATACTCGATATATATATGTGATGTGTATGTAGAGGTCTATGTAACCTCCAAGTAGGAGTAATAAAAAGTTCTAAATTTTCCGCTAAATTATACCTATGTTTTTAATGATGTAAACTAAGAGGTAGTCATAGTCCTCAAAGAGGATAACGACGTTGGTTACGTCTAGGGGGTAAAACCGAATGTGACAAACATAGAATCAGAGCATGAAGTTAAATTATCTTTGAGTCAATGTCTCTCTCAACCAAGTCTATGTAAGTTCGTTTATAATTGTGAAGCGCGCCACACTTAAGGATAGGAACCTACGTGATGCCTAGGAAACTCTCACTTTCTTGGAAATCCAATAGCGTGCCATTAGAATATACTTATTGTGGTCTTTTGAATTTAATCTTATTGTTGTGAGTACAGGAAATGACACTCCAAGGAATGCGGCATGAAGGCTTGACGAAGAGATTGCTAATGTGGGAGCGCCTCCCCGTTGTTTACATCCCTACTCTGTCGAAATAGGGCGAAACGTCGCGGCAACTCGAAAATAATTAATTGATTCAATTTTAACAAAGTTTTAAGAATAAATGAGTTTTAAAAAGATTCGCCACCTAATTTTAGGAAAACTAGGAAACCAATTATTAATATCCGAAACCAAATTGATTCTAGGTAAGGGGTTCAAGTTATTCCGAAGGGAAGGGGTTAGGCACCCTTCGGAATCCACAAATGTTGTTCCCGACTGAATTCATTTTTTTTAAATTGAGGAAGAATATATAATAAACATACAATATACAAAATAAAACAATAATAATCGTCCTAAGATTTGCCTAACGTCAATATTTACAAGATAATGAAATTAAAAGTATGATTCGAACATCATTCGAATAATTTCAAGGAGAAGCACCTCCGGGTACCTGTAAACACTTAGTAAAAGAGTTAGTACCAAATAAATATAAATAAAAATGAATAACTTAAATAATAACTAAAAAAAAAAAAATCCGTCTTATTAACATGGGAGGCCTTGGAAATCGACGGTAATTTCTTCATCGGCCAAAATTTAACAATAAAAATATTAACTTTAATTAAATTTCCGTCTTTCAAAATGGAAAGGCCTCTAAACCCGACGGATAGATTTTTCATCGGCCCAAATTTAACAATAAAAATATTAACTTTAATTAAATTTCCGTCTTTCAAAATGGAAAGGCCTCCAAAACCGACGGAGAGTTTTTCATTGGCCATTTTAATAATTTTAACAAACAATTTATATGAACTTAATCTAAAAATTTCCGTCTTTTAATATTGGGGAGGCCTCCAAAACCGACGGAGAGTTTTTTCATTGTCCCGTTAACAAATATATTTAATATATCCTGAACATCAATAAAACATAACAAACTTATCCCAAGATAATATGGAAAACCACAACCAAACTAAAACAACATAATTAGAAATGGAAACAACAATAGCGTAATATATAAAAATTAAAAATAACATTAAAATAGAATAATAACAAAACCCTGAAAAGTTAAGATAGCAAATTGTTGACTAACAATTTTAAAATAATAATAATAATAAATAAATAAACATCAAACCGTAAAATAATACTAATATTAAAACTACAATAAACACAAATATTAATTGACTTTTAGAACTACATTAAACTATAAAACAAAACAAGCTACATATAATAAACAGAAAACATAAAAGAGCTAGGAATTAAATAAAACAAGGCTAAGAAAGAAAAAAATTTAGCTGGTTCTGTGCAGCGAACCGGAACTACAAGTTTGAAGGAGACGACTCCACCTCCTCAACTCGAAAAACCAAAAAAAAAAACACTTTAAAATTTGAGCTATGGAACCAAGAATTCTCAAAATTTTATGGGTACTCTTTAATCTTCCCCTCCAAAATCCTCTCCTAAAAATAGTGAATGAAGTGGGCTTATATAGAAACCCAAAAATCCTCAAATTGGATGAAATACCGATGAGGGACTATTGCAAAATTGAAAATTGTTTGAGAGACAATGTGGGAAAGGCAGATTTAATTTTTTTTTGTATTTGACTCAAAATGTATGAATTTTAAAATCATCGGACCAAAATTTGCTATTAAATAAATAAGGCTTTAAAATCACGAATTTTTAAAATGTTAGGCCAAAATTGGGTATCAACAACTGTCCCTTTAGTTGTGTATGATTGATGAAAGAAATCGTGGACAACGAAAATTGACAAACCCAATTTTGACCGAACACATGACTTTTGTAGAGAAGTGCGGTTGCATGTGGTGGAAGACAATCCCAGACCTGTCTCCAAAAGGTTCCATGATGTGTTGCGTCCTTGTTGAAGTAGTTTGCACCTGTTTTTTTTTTTATCTTTTTTTTTGATTTTTTTTTGAAGAAGTTCATCCTTTCGAATGCTCTTGACAAAGTCTGAGATAAAACTCGTCAGCTTAAAAATGCAATTTAAATGGGAGACAGTGTCTTCCACCGTGTCGACACTTAATTTCTCTCCTCGATATTTAACGTCAGTTGACGTTGAGGGATCAATATTTCCTTTGAGATGCACGATTCTTTTTCTGGCAGTGCATGATTGCTTGCAGGGCATGAATATCTTCCCGCGATGTTCAAATTTACGAGGGATGGAATCTTCTCGCGATGCATAAAATTTTGCGAGGGATGGGATCTTCTCGCGATGCATAAAATTTTGCGAAGGATGAAGTCTTCTCGCGATGCATAAATTCCGCAAGGTATGAAATCTTCATGCGATATGTAAACTTTCGCGAGGAATTGAATCTTCTCGCGATGCACAAAATTTTTTGCGAGGGATGAAATCTTCTCGCGATGCATAAATTCCGCAAGGTATGAAATCTTCTTGCGATATGTAAACTTTTGCGAGGAATTGAATCTTCTCGCGATGCATAAAATTTTGCGAGGGATGAAATCTTCTCGCGATGTATGAATTCTGCAACGTATGAAATCTTCTTGCGATATGTAAACTTTTGCGAGGAAGTGAATCTTCTCGCGATGCATAAAAAATTTAACTTGCGATGCATGAATATTAATCCGCGATGCGTGAATATTAACTCGCAATGCATGAATATTAACTAGTGACTTTTTTTTCTTTTTCTTTTTTTTTCTTTTCTTTTTTTTTGTTTTTCTTTTTTTTTTCTTTTTTTTTTTTGAAGAAATTTATCCTTTCGAATGCTCTTGACAAAGACTGAGATAAAACTCGTCAGCTTAAAAATGCAATTTAAATGGGAGACAGTTTTTTTCACCGTGTCGACACTTAATTTCTCTCCTCGACATTTAACGTCAGTTGACGTTGAGGGATAAATATTCCTTTGAGATGCACGATTCTTTTTCTGGCAGTGCATGATTGCTTGCAGGGCATGAATATCTTCCCGCGATGCGCAAATTTTGCGAGGGATGGAATCTTCTCGCGATGCATAAATTCCGCAAGGTATGAAATCTTCTTGCGTTATGTAAACTTTTGCGAGGAATTGAATCTTCTCGCGATGCATGAATTCCGCAAGGTATGAAATCTTCTTGCGTTATGTAAACTTTTGCGAGGAATTGAATCTTCTCGCGATGCATGAATTCCGCAAGGTATGAAATCTTCTTGCGTTATGTAAACTTTTGCGAGGAATTGAATCTTCTCGCGATGCATGAATTCCGCAAGGTATGAAATCTTCTTGCGTTATGTAAACTTTTGCGAGGAATTGAATCTTCTCGCGATGCATGAATTCCGCAAGGTATGAAATCTTCTTGCGTTATGTAAACTTTTGCGAGGAATTGAATCTTCTCGCGATGCATGAATTCCGCAAGGTATGAAATCTTCTTGCGTTATGTAAACTTTTGCGAGGAATTGAATCTTCTCGCGATGCATGAATTCCGCAAGGTATGAAATCTTCTTGCGTTATGTAAACTTTTGCGAGGAATTGAATCTTCTCGCGATGCATGAATTCCGCAAGGTATGAAATCTTCTTGCGTTATGTAAACTTTTGCGAGGAATTGAATCTTCTCGCGATGCATGAATTCCGCAAGGTATGAAATCTTCTTGCGTTATGTAAACTTTTGCGAGGAATTGAATCTTCTCGCGATGCATGAATTCCGCAAGGTATGAAATCTTCTTGCGTTATGTAAACTTTTGCGAGGAATTGAATCTTCTCGCGATGCATGAATTCCGCAAGGTATGAAATCTTCTTGCGTTATGTAAACTTTTGCGAGGAATTGAATCTTCTCGCGATGCATGAATTCCGCAAGGTATGAAATCTTCTTGCGTTATGTAAACTTTTGCGAGGAATTGAATCTTCTCGCGATGCATGAATTCCGCAAGGTATGAAATCTTCTTGCGTTATGTAAACTTTTGCGAGGAATTGAATCTTCTCGCGATGCATGAATTCCGCAAGGTATGAAATCTTCTTGCGTTATGTAAACTTTTGCGAGGAATTGAATCTTCTCGCGATGCATGAATTCCGCAAGGTATGAAATCTTCTTGCGTTATGTAAACTTTTGCGAGGAATTGAATCTTCTCGCGATGCATGAATTCCGCAAGGTATGAAATCTTCTTGCGTTATGTAAACTTTTGCGAGGAATTGAATCTTCTCGCGATGCATGAATTCCGCAAGGTATGAAATCTTCTTGCGTTATGTAAACTTTTGCGAGGAATTGAATCTTCTCGCGATGCATGAATTCCGCAAGGTATGAAATCTTCTTGCGTTATGTAAACTTTTGCGAGGAATTGAATCTTCTCGCGATGCATGAATTCCGCAAGGTATGAAATCTTCTTGCGTTATGTAAACTTTTGCGAGGAATTGAATCTTCTCGCGATGCATGAATTCCGCAAGGTATGAAATCTTCTTGCGTTATGTAAACTTTTGCGAGGAATTGAATCTTCTCGCGATGCATGAATTCCGCAAGGTATGAAATCTTCTTGCGTTATGTAAACTTTTGCGAGGAATTGAATCTTCTCGCGATGCATGAATTCCGCAAGGTATGAAATCTTCTTGCGTTATGTAAACTTTTGCGAGGAATTGAATCTTCTCGCGATGCATGAATTCCGCAAGGTATGAAATCTTCTTGCGTTATGTAAACTTTTGCGAGGAATTGAATCTTCTCGCGATGCATGAATTCCGCAAGGTATGAAATCTTCTTGCGTTATGTAAACTTTTGCGAGGAATTGAATCTTCTCGCGATGCATGAATTCCGCAAGGTATGAAATCTTCTTGCGTTATGTAAACTTTTGCGAGGAATTGAATCTTCTCGCGATGCATGAATTCCGCAAGGTATGAAATCTTCTTGCGTTATGTAAACTTTTGCGAGGAATTGAATCTTCTCGCGATGCATGAATTCCGCAAGGTATGAAATCTTCTTGCGTTATGTAAACTTTTGCGAGGAATTGAATCTTCTCGCGATGCATGAATTCCGCAAGGTATGAAATCTTCTTGCGTTATGTAAACTTTTGCGAGGAATTGAATCTTCTCGCGATGCATGAATTCCGCAAGGTATGAAATCTTCTTGCGTTATGTAAACTTTTGCGAGGAATTGAATCTTCTCGCGATGCATGAATTCCGCAAGGTATGAAATCTTCTTGCGTTATGTAAACTTTTGCGAGGAATTGAATCTTCTCGCGATGCATGAATTCCGCAAGGTATGAAATCTTCTTGCGATATGTAAACTTTTTCGAGGAAGTGAATCTTCTCGCGATGCATAAAAATTTTGCGAGGGATGAAATCTTCTCGCGATGCATAAATTTTGCAAGGTATGAAATCTTCTTGCGATATGTAAACTTTTGCGAGGAATTGAATCTTCTCGCGATGCATGAAATTTTGCGAGGGATGAAATCTTCTCGCGATGCATAAATTCCACAAGGTATGAAATCTTTTTGCGATATGTAAACTTTTGCGAGGAATTGAATCTTCTCGCGATACATAAAATTTTGTGAGGGATGAAATCTTCTCGCGATGCATGAATATTAACTCGCAATGCATGAATATTAACTAGTGATGCATTAATTAACTCGCGATGTATTAATTGACTCTCGATGCATGAATATTAACTAGTGATGCATGAATTGACTCTCGATGCATGATCTTCTGCGGGGCATGAATATCTTCAAGCAATACATAAATTCCGCAAGGTATGAAATCTTCTTGCGATGCATACATTTCTGCGAGGTACGAAATCTTCTCGCGATGCATGAATTTTCTGCGAGGTATGGAATCTTCTCGCTATGCATGAATTTTCTATGATGTATGAGATTTTCTCGCACTGCATGAATTAACTTGTGATGCATGAATTGACTCTCGATGCATGATCTTCTACGGGGCATGAATATATTCCCGCAATGCATAAATTCCGCAAGGTATGAAGTCTTCTTGCGATGCATACATTTCTGCGAGGTATGAAATCTTCTCGCGATGCATGAATTTTCTGCGAGGTATGAAATCTTCTCGCGGTGCATGAATTGACTCTCGATGCATGAATATTAACTCTCGATGCATGAATATTAACTCTCGATGCATGAATTAACTAGTGATGCATATATTGACTCTCGAAGCATGAATTGACTCTCGATGCATGAATATTAACTAGTGATGCATTAATTGACTCTCGATGCATGAATATGAACTCGCAATGCATGAATATGAACTCGCAATGCATGAATATGAACTAGTGATGCATGCTCTTTGTAGTTGCTATCAAGCTTCTGGCAGTACTTATCAGAATTTTGAGGTCTTCCTCAAAATTCTGTCCCAGTTAGAATTTTGGCACATCTCAAAATGATCTTCAATCTTGACTTGTTGGCTAACTCTATTGTGAATTTTTGAAATATCTTCAAAAATTCTGTCCCAGTTTTCACTGTAATGAGAAGTAATAGTCAGACTGGGTATATGACCGAGCCATCGTGGCGCCTACATATCCTGTTGAGGTAGGAATCAGGTCAAATGTAATTCCAATCTTGTGGATGATGAGTGCTGCAAAGAATCTGAAAGATTATCAGTAGAAAATGCACAATATGAACATGATGAAATATGAAAATAGTATTTCTTGCTAAATTCAAAGCTTAAAACAAGACATATCACATTTTGGGGATGGACAATCCAATGAAGTAAAATAGGCGTCTCATACATATAAGATTAACTTAATGACACCTTTTATAATGAACAGCTCAGAAGACAATTTTTTTTTCTTCAAAATATATAAAAAAAAAACTGATGAGATAGTCAAGTCTTCACCACGATTGGTACCAACAGTTAGGATTGCAGGTAAATCTCTCATTCCTCTTTTTTTTTTGTGTAAGATTGAATTAAGGTAATTCCTACAGCTTCAACTGGTTCCTCAAATATACTTAAGGATCAACAAGATCCGTTCATCTTGTTTCAAACAAAGATTTTGAATTGTATCAATCCTCATGTTTCAAGTGCCCTCACGACAAAGGCTAGTCCTATTTCACACATATTTGAAACATTTGATTATAGTACATTTTTCAAAGTGCACTCACACTCACAAGAATGTTCACTGTACACAACTGTGATACCATATGCTTGACCCTTATGTAAATCTCCACTAATGTGAGAACATTTGGAATGAGATCATGTAGGGCTTGTCATTGGCTTGTAACGTAGGCTTAGGGATGGGTAGGATATTTATTTGAGATAAAAGTGACTAAATTCCTCCTTGAGCATCACACAGAATTTGTGCTCTTAATGATTGGTACGCCTTTGGCGTTAGATCCTCTTTATTGTTCTCCGTCATCTCAAATTCTTTTGAATTCTCATTTTTAACGCTTTTCCCTTCCTTTTTTTTTTGATCTTTTCTCTTCATTTCTTCTTTTTTTTTCTTCTTCTTCTTTTGAGTCCTTATTCGTTGGAGCTTTTCTTTTATTCACTTCTTTATTATAATAATTTTTCCTTTTTTTGTTGGAATATTTTCCTTCCCACCTTTCACTGATCGTGTAAAGGAATTTTTCGCCTTTCTTTATTTCTTCCACTTTTTTTTCTCTTTTTAACTAGAGTCTTTGCTTCCTTGATTTTGGGAGACTCAATATCTTTGCTTTTTGAAATTTCAAACATGGATCTACTCTTATGATTTGCACATTCTTGGTGCACTCAAGAAGGTTGGGCCAAGAGAGGATAGTACTTGTAAGCACTCAAAAGGGTAGTGGTTAAGATTTGGTTGTCCAAATGAAGGTTTCAAGCTCAAATTGGGAAAACTAGGGATTAAGGTAATTTGGTAGGCTTTGAAAGGCACAATCGAGTCAAAAAAGGCCTACAATCCTTTCTCAAACCAAACATTACTCATGATTCGCCTCGAAAAACATTCAGGTCAAGTTTTAGATCAACAGTGTAACACAATTGAACTTTGATCAAAATCTCACCACACAATGCACATGAAACATAAGGTTAGTTTTATTCTTATCTTGATTGAATGCAAGAGAATTTTCAAGCATCACAAAAGTACAGATAAGAGGTACCACGAGAATATGTAGTTCACCGCAAAGTCAGTCTTTTCCATCATATCGAATATATTTACATGCTCTTAACTACATAGGTCCCAACGGAGCTGAAGACATGACTCTTACGGTATGTACAAGTAATTATTTTTTTTGGAAAAGATAATACCGAACCCAAGAAGGGTTGCCTACGTATCTCATTAAAAATGAGAATCAGGTACGCGTAGTTCGTGCAGATATGACTGCGAAGATATGCACAAACAATTTTTATAAAATCTTTTTTTTTGGAGAAGATAATACCGAACCCAAGAAGGGTTGCCTACGTATCTCATTAAAATGAGAATCAGGTACGCATAGTTCGTCCATATATAACTTTGAAAATATGCACAAACTCTTTTTTTTTATTTTTTATTTTTGGAAAGATAATACCGAACCCAAGAAGGGTTGCCTACGTATCTCACCGAAATGAGAATCAGGTACGCGTAGTTCGTGCAGATATGACTGGGAAAATATGCACAAACTATTTTTTTCATTTGAAAAAGATAATACCGAACCCAAGAAGGATTGCCTACGTATCTCATTAATATGAGAATAAGGTAAGCGTAGTTCGTGAAAATATGACTGGGAAAATATGCACAAACAATTTTTATAAAATCTTTTTTTTTGGAGAAGATAATACAGAACCCAAGAAGGGTTTCCTACGTATATCATTAAAATGAGAATCAGGTACGCATAGTTCGTCCATATATAACTTTGAAAATATGCACAAACTTTTTGTTTTTAATTTTTTTTTTTGGAAAGATAATACCGAACCCAAGAAGGGTTGCCTACGTATCTCACCGAAATGAGAATCAGGTACGCGTAGTTCGTGCAGATATGACCTGGAAAATATGCACAAACTATTTTTTTTTACTTTTTACTTCTTTTTTTTTGGAGAAGATAATAACGAACCCAAGAAGGGTTGCCTACGTATCTCATTAACATTAGAACCATGTGTGCGTAGTTCATGCAGATATAACTTTGAAAATATGCACAAACTATTTTATAATTTTTTTTCTTTTTTTTTGAAAAAGATAATACCGAACCCAAGAAGGGTTGCCTACGTATCTCATTAACATGAGAATCAGGTGTGCGTAGTTCGTGCAGTTATGACTTGGAAAATATGCACAAAGTATTTTATAAAAAAAATTTCCCTCTTTTTTTTTGAAAAAGATAATACCGAACCCAAGTAGAGTTGCCTACGTATCTCACCGAAATGAGAATCAGGTACACGTAGTTCGTCCAGATAAGGATATAATAATTTAAAGATTTGGACAACTCAACGAAATCGCTAGGTCTAGCGCCACTAAAATTTGTAGTCATGAAGTTCTTTTTTTTTTAACCAATATATTTATAGCCTCTTAATCGTCAACATTTACACTGTCTATTGAATTTAACCTACGAATTTCTACAGTAATGATTTGTTGTACTCTTTTGGATGTTTTCTTGGAACTGTCTCCTCCCAATTTTCACGAGATCCAGAAATTGTTATGACCATCCCCGACTGATGTCGGGGACGGTATCCATACAAAAATATGAGAAATATGTGAGAGCGGACCATAATGCAAAATAATAATAAAATAAGTGGGTGCCACCTCATAGTCAAATACTCCCCTGATTTATCGTTTTGACGTGATATAATTGAGAAATGTGAGGACTCTAATTTCGCTAATCCCCTTGTCTCTTGCAACTTTGGACAAATAATGATTTCTGAATTTGAACATAAGTCAATTTTTCGCTGTGAAGAAGAACAACTCAAAATGTAAAAGTGTTAGTTCCTGTACATAATGAATAATGCAAAATATCACACAAATAATGAATAAAACACAGACATACTGTTATAATTAACGACAAATTGAATATATCACATAGCATACAAACAATTATTGCGTGTCCTATACAAATATGTGACCCTTTTATGCCAGGGTAGGCCTATCGATTCGAAGGATGTATTACGCCCTTTGACAACGTTCCATTGTCCCCCAAAACACCTAGTACAATTTATGAATAAATGAAATAGAATTATGAAGTTATGGGAAAAAGAAAGAAGGAAAAAAATTTACAAATATTCAATCCCACGTAGGGGTACCATCCTATTCTAAGCCTTTGCCGAAGGGTCTTCCTCTTGAAATTCTTGTCATCTCCGATTGTCAACACCTTTGGAAGGAATGATAGTTTCTGAAAACTCGAGCTTGACAAAAGTAAACTATTAAAATAACCTTCTAATTCAGATGGACAGCGGTTTGTCAAACGACGTATACAACCTTCAAATTACACACAATTATGATCGTCCTTTTAGGCTAGAACTCATTATGGACTCAAGGTGGTCTTTCTAATAGACTCAACACGCCTTGGGTGTTGGGTCATCTTAGGCTGATGCTTAAATTCGGATTTGGTTTTGCTCTATCCTAGGGTGACTAGAATTGGTATAGAAGTGACGGTTACCCGAGTCGGACAGACAACAGGGTGAAGCTAATAAACGACGTTGGATGACCGCAAGCCAACTATTCGTTTATTACTTCCAAAGATTATACTTGTGTGTTTTTCCGAAGGAAGCCGTGGTAAGCCACGTAACTTCCTTTGTCCTAATGCAAACTATTTGTCATTTGACGAAAATTATGCCATGAAATGCAATGATAATATACACAAAATAAAATGAATAATGAATAAATACAATATACAAATAATCACCGAAATATAAAAATACAAGCTATAACATAATAATATAACAACAATTTCCTCAATTTGAAAAAAAATTAAATCCATATTGGTTAAAATCTCTAAACTCCCCAGCGAAGTCGTCATTCTGTTTACATCCCTACTCTGTCGAAATAGGGCGAAACGTCGCGGCAACTCGAAAATGATTAATTGATTCAATTTTAACAAAGTTTTAAAAATAAACGAGTTTTAAAAAGAGTCGCCACCTAATTTTAGGAAAAAAAGAAAACCAATTATTAATCTACGAAACCAAATTGATTCTAGGTAAGGGGTTCAAGTTATTCCGAAGGGAAGGGGTTAGGCACCCTTCGGAATCCACAAATGTGGTTCCCGACTGAATTCATTTTTTTTCAAATTGAGGAAGAATATATAATAAACACACAATATACAAAATAAAACAATAATAATCGGCCTAAGATTCGCCTAACGTCAATATTTACAAGATAATGAAATTAAAAGTATGATTCGAACTTCATTCGAATAATTTCAAGGAGAAGCACCTCCGGGTACCTGTAAACACTTAGTAAAAGAGTTAGTACCAAATAAATATAAATAAAAATGAATAACTTAAATAATAACTAAAGAAAAATAAAATACGTCTTATTAACATGGGAGGCCTTGGAAATCGACGGTAATTTCTTCATCGGCCAAAATTTAACGATAAAAATATGAACTTTAATTAAATTTCCGTCTTTCAAAATGGAAAGGCCTCTAAACCCGACGGGTAGATTTTTCATCGGCCCAAATTTAACAATAAAAATATTAACTTTAATTAAATTTCCGTCTTTCAAAATGGAAAGGCCTCCAAAACCGACGGAGAGTTTTTTCATTGGCCATTTTAATAATTTTAACAAACAATTTATATGAACTTAAACTAAAAATTTCCGTCTTTTAATATTGGGGAGGCCTCCAAAACCGACGGAGAGTTTTTTCATTGGCCATTTTAATAATTTTAACAAACAATTTATATGAACTTAAACTAAAAATTTCCGTCTTTTAATATTGGGGAGGCCTCCAAAACCGACGGAGAGTTTTTTCATTGGCCCTTTAACAAATATATTTAATATAACCTGAAATCAATAAAACACAACAAACTTATCGCAAGAGAATATGGAAAACAACAACCAAACTAAAACAACATAATTAGAAATGGAAACAACAATAGCGTAATATATAAAAATTAAAAATAACATTAAAATAGAATAATAACAAAACCCTGAAAAGTTAAGATAGCAAATTGTTGACTAACATTTTTAAAATAATAATAATAATAAATAAATAAACATCAAACCGTAAAATAATACTAATATTAAAACTACAATAAACACAAATATTAATTGACTTTTAGAACTACATTAAACTAAAAAACAAAACAAGCTACATATAATAAACAGAAAACATAAAAGAGCTAGGAATTAAATAAAACAAGGCTAAGAAAGAAAAAAATTTACCTGGTTCTGGGCAGCGAACCGGAACTACAAGTTTGAAGGAGACGACTCCACCTCCTCAACTCGAAAAACCACAAAAAAAACACTTTAAAATTTGAGCTATGGAACCAAGAATTCTCAAAATTTTATGGGTACTCTTTAATCTTCCCCTCCAAAATCCTCTCCTAAAAATAGTGAATGAAGTGGGCTTATATAGAAACCCAAAAATCCTCAAATAGGATGAAATACCGATGTGGGACTATTGCGAAATTGAAAATTGTTTGAGAGACAATGTGGGAAAGGCAGATTTGTTTTTTTGTTTTTTTTATTTGACTCTAAATGTATGAATTTTAAAATCATCTGACCAAAATTTTCTATTAAATAAATAAAGCTTCAAAATCACGAATTTTTAAAATGTTAGGCCAAAATTGGGTGTCAACACCCGTAGTGATCAAATTCCTCCTCTTGAGGAAGGTGAGAATGATGACCAAGCCTTGGTGAATCCTCCTCCTTTGACGGATGAGAATATAAGGGTAACTCTTTTTCAAATGGCCCACGCCATCAATATCTAAGCACAAGCCTCCACTGCTCAAGCCCAAGCCATGACGGCCCAAGCTAATCAGTAGGTTGTACCCCGAGCTAATCAACAAGTTTCTACCGTGGCCTCCCGTCAAAGGGATTTCACTTGGATGAATCCTCCTACTTTCTAAGGGTCTAAGGTTGAAGAGTACCCCAAGAATTCATCGATGAAGTCTACAAGATACTTTTGTGTATAAGGTTATCTACTAATGGTAAGGTCGAGTTATCCACATATCAACCCAAGGATGTGGCTCAAGCCTGGTGTGTGTAATGGAGGGTTATTAGGTCATTAAGGGGTGGTTCAGTGACTTGGGAGATCTTCAAGAAGAATTAGCCTAGAATCTTTCGTAGGGAGATGAGGGAAGCTAAAGTTGAGGAGTTCATCAACCTCCTCTAAGGGGGTATTAGTTTTAATGATTACTCCTTGAAATTCACTAAATTGTCAAAATATGCTCCTTGTTTGGTTTTTGATCCTACAGATGAAATGAGTCACTTTGTGATGAGGGTGTCAGATGTTTCCAAGACGAGTGTCATTCAGTTATGCTACATGACAAGATGAACATTTATCGTCTTATGGTGCATGCCAAATATGTGGAAGAGATGAGGACTAAAAGGAAGAGTAGAGATGCTAATAGGGTATGATCTTTTGATGGAGGTTCTTCAAAGAAGAGGCTTGAGATACAAGAAAAGCCTAGATTTAAGAAGCGGGTTTTTGATCATTTTTCTTACAAGGTCTCTAAGGCTAATGGTGATAGGGTGTCTAACCCTACGCCTAAAAAGGGAAATAGTACTTGTTCCCAAACCGAGAAGCCAACTTGTGGAAATTGTGGCAAGAAGCACTATGGTGATTGTCTTAAGGGGACGGACAATTGTTTTGGTTGTGGTAAAAGTGGGCACAAAGTTAGGGATTTCCCTATGTGAGGGGTCAAGACAAGGGTAGTGGTCAAGCTCATGCAAGTGGTTCAAATGAGGCTCAAAAGAAGAACTGCTTTTATGGTCTCTACTCTAGGGGTGAGCAAGATACTTCTCCCAATGTGGTGATCCGTATGTTGAAAGTCTTGTATATTGATGTGTATGCCTTACTTTACCCCGGTGCTACTATATAGTTTATTACCCCTGTAGTAGCTAAAAAGTTTGACATTTTGCCTGATATTTGGCATGAATCTTTTATAATATTTACCCCGTGGGTGAGTAGGTTCTCGCAAAAAGGGTGTATAGAAATTTTCCAAGAATGTTGTCCAATAGAGTTTCTTATGGTGAACTAGTAGACCTTGGTATGCTTGATTTTGATGTCATTTTTGGTATGGATACGTTGCATGCTTGCTTTGCCTATATACATTGTACAACGAGGGTGGTGAAGTTTAACTTTCCAAATGAGCCTGTTGTAGAGTGGGAGAGGGGGAAATGATATTCCTAGAAGGCGTATCATCTCTTTTTTGAAAGCATGCAAAAGGATCTCCAAAGGGTATTTATACCATATACGAAGGGTCCAATATTTAGACTCCAAAATTCCTCCCATTGAGTTGGTCCCCGTAATGAGTGAATTTCCGGAGGTATTTCCTAATGATCTTCGTGGTATTCCTCCCGAACGAGAAATTGATTTTGGTATCAACTTATTACCGGATACAAATTCCATTTCAGTTCCTCCTTATCGGATGTCTCCAGCCAAATGGAAAGATTTGAAGGCTTAACTCAAAGATTTACTAGACAAAGGCTTCATTAGACCTAGTATTTCTCTATGGGGTGCTCCAGTTTTGTTGGTAAAGAAGAAAGATGGGTCCTTAAAAATTTGTATTGATTACCGCCAACTCAATAAAGTCACAATTAAGAACAACTATCCTCTCCATCGGATTGACGATTTGTTTGATCAACTTCAACGGGCAAGCTACTTTTCTAAGATTGACTTGAGATCGGGGTATGACCAATTTAGGGTGAGAGGTGAGGATATACCAAAGACATCATTTTGGACTAGATACGGTCACTAAGAGTTATTAGTGATGTCCTTTGATCTCACAAATGCCCCAGCGGCATTTATGGACCTCATGAATAGAGTGTTTCGAAATGACCTAGATTTATTTGTCATTGTCTTCATTGATGAAATTTTTGTATTTTCGAAAAATGAGGGTAATCACATGAACCATTTGAGGATGGTGTTACAAGTACTTAAGGATCATCAATTGTTTTCCAAGAATAGCAATGTGAATTTTGATTGAGGTCGGTGACATTTCTTGGTCATATGATCTCTAGTGATGGAGTTGAAGTTGATCCAAGGAAAATGGAGGCAGTGAAAATTGGGCTTGACTATTGACTCCAACCGACATTAGGAGTTTCTTAGGTTTAGCGAGTTATTATTGGAGTTTGTTGATGGTTTTGCGTCTATTGCATCTCCCTCGACTATTTTGACCCAAAAGTGTAAGAAATTTGATTTGTCGGAGGCATGTGAGAGAAGTTTTCAAATGTTGAAAGATAGTCTTACTTCCGGTGTTGACTTTACTGGAGGGTACAAAGGGTTTTGTTGTGTATTGTGACGCATCCCGAGTGGGTTTAGGGTGTGTTCTTATGCAACATGGTAAGGTGATAGCCTATGCTTCTAAAAAACTTAAGGTGCATGAGAGAAACTATCCAACTAACGACCTTAAGTTAGCGGCCGTGGTATTTGCCTTGAAAATATGGAGGCATAACTTGTATGGTGTCCATGTTTATGTGTATACTGACCATACGAGTTTCCAATATGTGTTTATTCAAGAGGAGGTGAATCTCCGACAAAGAAGGTTGCTAGAATTTTTGAAAGATTATGACATGAGTGTCCTCTATCACCCCGACAAGGCCAATGTGGTTGCAGATGCTCTAAGTTGTATGACTATGGGTAGTGTGTCTCATATAGAGGAAGCCAAGAAGGACCTAGTGAAGGATTTTCATAGTTAGGCTAGGTTGTGTGTGAGGTTGGGAGATTCTCCAAATGGTGGTTTCATGGTCCATCATAACTCCAAGTCATCATTGGTAGTTGAGGTGAAGTCCAACAACACCTTGATAAATCATTGATGGAGTTAAACGAATCGGTCCTGGCTAGTTTAATTAGGCATTCTCCTTAGGGGGGATGGTGTTTTGAGGTACCAAGAAAGATTGTGCGTTCCCAAGGTAGATGAATTGATGAACTGGATCCTTGAGGAAGCCCATGGGTCCCGCTACTCCATTCATCTGGGTTCGACAGAAATGTACCATGACCTTAGGGAAGCATTTTGGTGGGAAGGTTTGAAGAAGAACATAACGGAGTTTGTTCTAAGTATCCGAATTGCCAAAAAGTGAAAGTCGAATATCAAAACTGTGTGTCTTAATACAAGAAATCCAAATTCCTACTTGGAAGTGGGAAGACATCAATATGGATTTTGTAGTGGGTTTACCTCAGACTCAAAGACAATATGACTCTATATGGGTAGTTGTAGATAGGTTGACTAAGTCCACTCACTTTATTCTCGTCAAGTCTACTTATTCAGTGGAAGATTATGCTAGGATCTTCATAGATGAGATTGTATGTTG
Source organism: Solanum pennellii (assembly GCF_001406875.1). Classification (NCBI taxonomy): domain Eukaryota; kingdom Viridiplantae; phylum Streptophyta; class Magnoliopsida; order Solanales; family Solanaceae; genus Solanum; species Solanum pennellii. The sequence goes on along the minus strand of NC_028647.1, from coordinate 21,236,576 downwards.
TCATGGTATTCCGTTATCCATCATATTGGATCGAGGTGCACAATTCATATCTAGGTTTTGGAGGTCATTACAAAAAGGGTTGGGTACTAAGGTGAAGTTAAGTACCACTTTTCAACCCCAAACGGATGGTCAAGCGGAACTTACTGTTCAAACCCTTGAGGATATACTTAGGGTTTGTATAATTGATTTCAAGGGAAATTGGGATAAACATTTGCCTTTGGTGGAGTTTTCTTATAATAATAGTTTTCATTCATCCATATACATGGCTCCCTATGAAGCCTTGTATGGTATGAGGTGTAGGTCTTCTATTGGATGGTTTGAAGTTGGTGAGTCTTCACTTCTTGGTCCCGATTTGATTTGTAAGACTTTGGAGAAAGTTCATATCATAAGGAACCGGTTGAAAATGGCCTATTTTCGGCCAAAGTCTTATGCCGATCATAGGGTTAGGGATTTGGAGTTTGAAGAAGGTGATAAGGTGTATTTGAAAATTTCACCTATGAAAGGGGTGGTTAGATTTGTCAAGAAAGGGAAGTTGATTCCTCGTTATGTGGGTCCACATGAAATCTTGCAAAAGGTTGGTAAGGTTGCCTATATATATTGAAAGTTCCTAGTGAATTGGCTTTGGTACATCCGGTTTTCAATGTTCCATGCTTAAGATGTGTATCGGCGATCCCGAGTCTATTCATCCTATTGAGGGTCTTGGTTTGAAGGATAACCTCTCTTATGAGGAAGTTCTGGTGCAAATTCTTGATAGGCAAGTCAAGAAGTTAAGTAATAAAGAGGTGGCTTCCGTAAAGGTGTTATGGAAAAATCCCCTAGTTGAGGGTGTAACATGGGAGGCCGAGGCCGATATGAAGTCCCGTTACCCTCATCTATTTGATAACTAAGGTTACTAGTTCTTATGAATAATGAAATTAATGACTAAAATTAAAGTTGCTTTGATTTTTAGTGAAGTCTTGCAAAAGATGCATTTTTTATATTATTACAGTGAATCATTGTGAAAATATGCATTTGGACCTGAAATTTTTCTCATTGGCTTGTTTTGAGTTATGTCGTGCGTTTTTATTTGGTGAATCTTTATGGAATAATATATACCATGGTGATAAGTTGAACTTTAACATAATTGACTAATAAATGCTATGTTGATCTCTTGTTGTTGTGAGAAGGATATTCCTCATAACGTAATGTTGAGCCTTATGTGTGGTAATTGAAGTTTTGAATTGCCTTGTGTCCGTGATATGATTGATTTTATTATGTATTTTTGTTGGTTGGGCTGCTAGTCTTGAGTCTATTCCTTCCTTCTAATGATTTTTAGTGTCATTCGGGGATGAATGTTCTTAATGGGGGGGGGGGATAATGTAACACTTTGAAAATCAAAGACGTGTGCTAGAGCCTAACATAAGTGTCATAAAGTCTAGACACTATTTTAAGGTTTATTTGAATGAATATAGGTCATTTAGGAAGTGTAGGACCAAAATGTCCAAGAACGTACATAGACGTCCAAAAACTAGTTCACGGAGGTATTAGTGTGCCTTAGCCTATTTGACTAGTTTTTCGGAGTCAGAAATAGATTAAAATTGGTAGAAGGGTGTCTAACATGGGTTTACGTTTATTCATAGTCAAAACGTCCGGGTACGACTCCCAAAGGACTAACCAACGGCCCTTGAGGAGGACCCTTGCAAGTGGAGTCAAACATTCCCTGGGAAATGTGCACCTACAAGAGGCAGACGACGGGGCGTCGATGCCATCCGTCGACCAACACTTAGCCAATTCGTTGAAGGGGCTCGTTTGCACACTCTCATAACTCATCGAAGGACGTGCTGCACGTTTTTAACTAAGCCCTAACCAATTAATTAAGGGGTTTGTTGGTTAGTTAGGGATTAAGTTAAGTCTAATTAACTCAATTAACCCCCATATAAAGACCCCTACCCCATTACACTAATTACAACTCACAAAAAACAACTCTCTTCCTTCTCTGTTCTTTCTCTCTCTATTGGAAGACATCATTGAAGACCAAGCTAGGGGAGGATTTTTGGGGCTGTAAAGGGACTATTTCACAATCAATTTTTCATCAAACATTGAGGTATGGGATCTAAATCATCTTTTAGAAATCTTTTCCTCAAAGGGTTCCTTCAAAGTATTTTCAAAAGTTGAGTTTTCATGTGTCTTTCTCAATGTCGAAAATTATGTGATGAATTGAATATTTATGATTTCTTTTAGATATTATGAGTAGATTAACATGTATTCTATCTTAATTATGATATATCTTGATGGTTTGGTCTAGCTTGTAGAAGATGACCCTTAACCCTAGGTTTGATCTTGATATGAATTAGGTTGTATTTGGTTTAATTAACTTGGTTATTGGTTGAATTACTACTAGATGATTTTGTTAAACTAATTATGAACAAATTTAGAGTGATTGGTAGTCTTTTATGCAGTTCTTCAGAAGATGATCTAGGTTATAAAGTGTATTGTGAATTCACCTAAGTATCTTGTCTTAAGCTATGATCTAGTATTGAATTGTGATGTAGTGATTCTATTAGGCTTGTTATCATGTTGATTATTGACTTATGAGGATGTATACCCAAATTGGGTTGAATAGAGGGTTTATGGTAAGATCTTGATGATGAACTATGAAGGAGACTTCGTAAGTCTTATGATCTCTATCCTCTACTTCAAATTTTGGTTAATTGTGATTAAGTCATTATGTTGTATATGAGTATGCCTTGTATTAGGATTGATAGGTTGTAGAATGTTGAATTGAAGTGTCTTGATTATGTTGTAAGGTGTTGGCTTAAGATGTAAATTTTATAAGGATGGTGACTGATTTACCAATGTGCCTTATCATGATATGAAGATTTTAATGTGCTAACCTCACCTATATGAATTGTAATAAAAGGATTTATACTTATGCAATTCTTATTGAGTTATTGATGATGATGATTATACAAGGGGTAGACCCTATGACCTAATCTAAGCTATGATTGATAATAAAGGCTTAAAGACATTTAGAAAAGGGACTCTAGCTTAGCACCGAGTGAACTAGAGTGAGGAGTGTCCCTTCCTACGTAGGGAAGGTAGGATCACTAACGTATTCTTGAGATTGGAGACTACAATGCATGTAGCATAAAGAGGTCCCAACTATATCTCCTATTTCTTGAAATATATTGTTCCCATAGGAATACTAGCTATTTGATCGACATAGTTGCTATGTTTCATGTTTTGGGACTACCTCGGCAATTAGTCTGCCTTCCTTCGGTGTAGGTTATATGACACCGGATTCCGCACTATCTCATGTTTTCTATGGTGGTTAGGGCAAGATGTTCCCAAACGGTAAAATGAACTAAAGGATTGTACTCTATCTAAGATGACCTAAGGGTTTAGCTTAGTGTAGGTAGGGGTATAGGACTCTACCTAAGCATTGTACTAGTTATCATTGAGGGGAGTCTTAGGAGGATGTTCTTATGTATGATTATGCTTATAATTCTATATGACATGTATATGATGAACTTGCACTTTGTTGATACTATATGTTGATTAGTTCACTTATGAGTATATGTTGGTTTATATTGCTAAAGTAAGATGATATGTATACCTAAATGTCATGCTATGTGAAGTAGTATGTTAGTCATGATTCTTGTTGGGATAATTGATTGAGTAAGGTTATGGGGCTTTACTTGGTGATTGCACTTGTTGACTTGATTGAGGCTCATTGGTAATTAACTTTTCTTTGTTTATAATGAAATGTACTCTCATTCATTCTTATTCTTAATATGACTTGATGATAGAGTTACTTCAATATGTATAAAATTATATGCTATGCATGTTGACTTGACTAGACTTGATTATGTTGGTTTGGTAATGTACATGCTTATGACTTAATGAATATGTCCTATGGATTGGTATGGTCTTGTTGAATATGCATAAGTGTTTTCAATGTAAATTGCATATCTTTATGAAATGTCTTTTTTCTTTGCATGTTTTAATAGTATGTGTGCATATGGTTTCATACTTTAGTAAAAGTTGCGTACTAACCTCTTTTCTTCCTTTTCCCCAACATCATATGTTCCGGTCGTTGAAGTGCTTTGAAGACGACTTGAAGAAGGCATGGATCTCTTATTCATCCAAGTACTTTAGGTCCTCAATTTCCGAGGGCGATGCCATTATCTATCTTATGGAGTTGCTTTTAGTTAAATACTTCTATGGTTCTTTCTTTCCATTTAGTATGAAACATTGTACAGCCCATGTGAGGCATTTTTACTTTGATGTATGGGTTATGCCCATGTTTTTACAGTCTTATTAGATAATTATGGATGAGACGACTATTATGACTATTATGTCTATGTTATCTTTATATACTTACGTGCAATAAAAGTAGAAGACTAAGTAATCTTCCTATAAGAAAGGTCTATGTTTACTCGATATATATATGTTATATGCATGTAGAGTTTTATGAAAACCTTCAAGTAGAAGTAAAACAAGTTTTAAAATTTCCGCTAAATTTGACCTATGAAAGTAATGATGTAACCTAAAAGGCTAGTCTTCGTCCTCAATGAGAACGACATCGCTGGTTATGTCTAGGGTAAACCCGGATGTGACAAACTTGGTAGCAGAGCATGACGTTGAATTATATTTGAGTCAATGTCTCTCTCAACCAAGCCTATTTAAGTTCATATTCATAATTGTGAAGCACGCCACACTTATGGATAGGAACCTACATGCTGCCTAGGTGTATTTAAATTATTATATATATAAAACACCGACCCAAAGAGGTCGGTATATTGAAATTATTATTATAATTAAATAATATCGACTTCACGATGTCGATATTTATTAAATATTGTTAAATATAGATAATTATTTTAAAAAATAATGACATTATGTGGTCGGTAAATTAATTATATTTAAAAATATTGACAACACATGGTCGGTGAATTAAGTACTCTAAAAAAAGATGGATAATATAAAAATTCTAAGTCAAATATAGCTATCTCTCACTCCTATATCATTGAACCCACCCCCGATCCACCTCCCCGTCGGCGCCCATCCCACCCTTCCCCGATCGTGCCACCTCATGCCATCTTCTCCGACCGACGGAAGACGATCAAATCCACCCCAATTTGCAGGTCGAGAACAACACTGGTTCGCGTAGCAAAGGGTCGCGCAGCAGCAGCTGGAGGTCGCGCCTCCTCCATCGCCACCGACGCCGCCTCCATCATGATCGCATGCAGTAGTGGGTCGTCCATCACAAGCTAGAGATCGCGCCATCATTTACTCAAGGTGAAGTTTTACAACCTCCATAACAAATTTTTTTTGTTTTCATTTAGTTGAAATGTCTCAAATAAGAGTACTAATATACTTAGTTCAATATATACTTTATGTTTGTCCAAAATTGGGTTGCGTTATTATTAGTCTTAATTTTGCCGAACACAAGTAAGTATAGAAGTAATTAATTGACTATCTAGAAGGATTTGACAGTTTTTGTATGCACATATCCCTTAAAGGTTGTTTATTTTATTGATTCTTGATTAATAAGTTTGAAAAATTATAGTGAACTACTTAGTTCGCATCCTTTATTTTCCAACTCAAAATGCTCGTTGCTTAGATTATACAGATGGACTGAAATTTGAAAATTATTTACATTTTTATTATAATATCTAGTTGAAAAAAATATTTCCTAAATTTTGTTTATTGAAGTGTTTTTATTAAGGAGAAATGTAAATTTTTTTGTTCATCGAAATTTTTGTTATTAATAAATGGTTCTATTGTAAAGACAACAATCGTACATCCGCATGTTTGGGATAAATTAGTAGGTTGATGGGAATCCATACTTAAGTTGAGCTCTTGATCTTAGTGAATGAAATTGAACTACTTTGAAATAAAAATTCAAATGACTTAAGAGTATGACTTCATCCCTACTTGATCTTCTTATATATAACATGTTAATGTAAATAGGTTAAAAATCTATTTTTCTAGTGTTTACTTCTTTCCCTCTTTCTGTTCTAGGCCACTCTCAACATATAAAAAAGTTGATAAAAGATTATATTGCTTCTTTCATCAAAGTAGGAGATAAGGTTTGTTGATTCTAAATTTCTAAAGTTAAAGTACAATTGTTTTCTATAATGTGTTTGTATCCATCTAGTGTTGATACTTAGCTTTAAATATGTGATAATTTTTTTGTGGTCATCGAGTGTTTGTTAAGTATAAGTATAACACTAGTTGACCCTATTAATGACAAAATTTATTTTATTGCAAGATTGGTTGTGCCCATCTACTGTTGCCACTTAGCTTTTAATTTAATGTTAAGCATAAGTATCAACATTAGTTTATTCTATTGATGACAAAATTGATTTTCTTGCAAGATCAATTTGTGTAAATCTAGTGTTGACACTTATCTTCAATTTAGGAATAATGCATTTGTCAAGTATAAGTACCAACACTAGTTGATCTTATTGATGAAATAATTGGTTTCCTTACAAGATTGAAAGAAATAATTTTTTAATAGTAAATTGTATTTTTCACTAGAATCTATAATTACTACTATAAAATTATCTAGGTAGTCATTTGATATAAGTATTCTTCAGAATAAACATATATACCTAACAAATAGTGTCATACACCTTATTTCATAGTGTGTGTGATCTTGTTCGTAACAATTTCAAGTCCCTTGTAAACATGCATTTTATCCGAGTTGAGTATTTCTCCTAGAAAATGGGTGGAAACAGAGAAACGGGATTTTCTCGTTCCTGTTGCCCCCATTATTAAGATCACTTTCTTCTTGTTGAACTCTTTATTGTTGATGAAAGTATTTATTTTATCTACAAAAAAAATAGTTTATAATAGTGAATTCATAAAGGCAGACAGAAAAAAATCTTGTAAATATAAAACTAGTAAGTAGAAACTTTGCTTGACTTGTATATACTATCTAAAAATATAAAATTTTCTTGATGGTGGATGTGAAAAAAAAATGACACTCAACTTTTATAGTAAAATATTTTTGTAGACTTCTTAATTGACATACCAATTTCATAATTACTGATATATTTTAGGATAAGAATGACTTTTTAAAAATATATAGATATGTATATTTGAATTTTGGTAATTTTTATTAAATATATTTTAGGATTAATTTATTAGTGTACGTTGTTAGGCGATCACATAGAGCTATCTTTTATAGTAAAAATGTGATTTTTTTTATAGACTTATTAATTAGTAAACAAAATTAAATATATATAAATTCATATCTTTTAGAATAAGAATAGTTCATTAAAAAATTTAGAGATATGCCACCTTAAATTTTGGCGATTAAGCTTAAATTATTTTAGGATGACGTTTCTAGATGTATATTGTTATGAGATCACAACTAGTTACAAAAGGATTGTACAAAGAACTCAATAATATTTATGACGGAGTATATTCAAGTGATAATGCGTCAAATCTTACACTATTCAACAACACATCATAGGTGTTAAGTTTAATTCCATAAGAGGGAAGTGAACATTTACCGATATCTATTTTAATTTCGAGTATTTATATTAACTTGTGCACCATATATTAATAGATAAGGACTTTATTGAATCAAGCTTCAATCACCGTGATAGAATTAGGTAGAATGTATTCACTGTAGATAGATTACAAATTTACTATTTTATCTTCTTTGTCTATGTAACATTTTTAAGTATTGCGTTAAGAAATCTATTCTTTAAAATTCTTTTAGGGTGGAATCTTCCCAAACATATATGGTGATTTATTATTTATCACTCTATTAGGTTGACATTATGAGTGGTATCATCTAATTGTTTACGTACGTATTTGTATTAATATATATTAAATATAGAAGACGTGGATTTGGACTTGGGGCTTAGGCTTGGATCGGGACTTAGAATAAATATTTCATCTATATATAAGAATTTTTTTACAGACAAGAGTAACATATATAGATATAAGGGTCATCTCATACATATATATTTGTAATTCGATACAAACTGAACAAAATAGGTCAAAAATTAAAGAGACCAAAACAGAAGATGGCGATAATGACAGTTTATGTACACTCAATAATAATATTGTGATGATCATTTTTGAGATATCTCTTCACAATATCTAGGCATGGTTGCAAAACAGTATTCGTCCATGCTTCGTCAAGAACATCTTCTCTATCTTCATTGAAAACGTCCGTAGAAACAATATGATGCACTGACCATATTTTCTTGTTTATTAATCGTTGAATCTTGTCAAGTTGGGTACAAATTAACATACGAGTATTACGCTTGATACTTGAAAGTAAAGTTTTATGAATCATCTGCTTTGATTCATCATCTCCATCTAAATTTGTTTCTTCCCTTAAATATACTTCCATTTCAGGGACACCGATGGACCGTCGGTGTCACGACCTAAAAATGGTCGTAATGGCACTCGTCTTATTTCACCAAGACAAGTCAGCCTAAAAGTACAATAAAATGTGGAAAATTTATAAGTTACTTAAACGTACCCCCAAAACATGGTTGTCACGTGTACAAGCCTCTAAAGTATTATAATTAATTCAAAAGAAAAACTCAAGTCTCAAATGAACTTGTTTCTAGAATAAAACAAGATCATAATTATGGAGAAGAAAGTCTGCTGAGATGGAAACAACTACCTCACAAATCTCTAAGAAGCCTCGGAAAAGAAGAGAATGACAAGTACAACAAAAAACCAGGCTCATAACCTACAAATATTTGTAGAAGCAAGGGGTGAGTACAAAACCACACGGTACTCAGCAAGTATACCTCTAAACCAAGCTAAGGGGATGAAATACGGGTACTCCTACCACCCCCAACCGAACAACTCACAGTTTACATAGCACGTAGCTCAACAACAACACTTAGAAAAATTACATATCCTCAACAACACTTCAACAAATTACATATCTGCTATAACAAGTTCAATATTGATCAATCACAAGTTTCACAAAAAGGCAATCAGAAAATCAGCAAAACATGATATCAAGTTCACTAATGATAAGTATGTGCAATGCAATGGAATGCAATGTCAAGTATAATGATGCATGTCTGACCTAGTGATACACACCCGCTGTCTCTCAGTCCGGGACCCATGGGGGACATATCTGTCCATGCATCTATCGCGACGCAAGACACGACCCTCGATAATAGTAACCATCGCGGCGCGCGATACGTCCCTTGAAATATAGTATCCATCGCGGCGCGCGATACGTCCCTCGAAATGATACATCATCTTAAGTACCCATTCTTTCTCAATGCACATAACACTTGTCACAACCAATGCCTCAGAATAATGCAGATGACAGGTTCACATAAATAATGAGGAGATGACCATTTTCATAACATTGCACAATTCACAACAATATCAACAATGATTCAAAAAGTCTTTCAAACCATTCTCCATTATCAACACATCACACACAACCAATTATTCACATTGCCTTTTATTACCCTTTATTTTCATCATTAGAATTAAACAAGGTGGACAAGTTAACCCATCACCAAATCCTGTTATTCACAAACATATATCACAAGGAAATACACGCATTTCATACACTTAATAAGAGATTAGAAATCCAATTGTCTCAAATAATAGAGAATTCACTCCATGACTTGAGCCTTTAATTTTCGTTGAACTTCCAACTCAAGCAATCTATTCATACAAATGATCACGATAAGATTTCGAAAATAACAACATTCATATAATTATGTGTCTAGCCTTGACCCAAAAAGCCACAAAGTCTAAAATCAAGTTCTTAAGTTTCAATCTTAGAGTTAAGTCCCAATTTTTTTTCAATATCCTAAATCTAATAATGATATTCTCATAATACCTTACACTTAATATTAATTTCATTACCAATCTATCAAACTTGTATCATAATTGAACAGTAAAATTCTAAAATTTGCAACCAATGAATACAATAACCTTACCGAAATTTTTGACTCATATTTTTACATCAAAGTCATCTATCATTATTAATGATTAACTACTCATAAATTTATAATTATTGGCTAATGATTGACCACTCAAGGAATTGTTCTCCCTTAGATCCAAAAGACCCCAACGACTTACTGACATTTCAAATTGAAATTAGCACTTCACTTTCCTTCTAACCCAACAACATAAACATCATAATATTTCAATCTATAGCACTCTAAATATAGATATATAAAAATAAAAAATTTTTCTTTACACTAACTCAATTTGCTCCCCACTTTCTAACATTCACGTCAATCATTATTGGTATTACCTGAAGTAGATGTCTTTATTCTCGCCTCTACCCTTTCTTCTTCTTTTTTTCTATTTTTTTTTCTCCTCTGCGAACAGCTATTGTTCGCAGCAGCCAGCAATATATGACCTTTTATTTCTCTTTTGATTAATTTTTTTTTAAAAACAAAATTCTGCGTGACTGCTGCTATTAGCAGCAGCCTTTAACCCTTTATTTTACTTTTCAATTGGGTTTAGCACTTTTTTTTGTTATTATTTTTTATTATTTCCTTTTCTTTTCTGGACTTAGCAAATTTAATTTCCTTTATTTATTTAATAAAACTTAAGTAACTCTTAATTTATTTTTTTAAAAAATTATAATATTCATTTCCACCAGTCATAAATTATTTATAAAAATTACTGAAAGGATTAAACTTAGAAAAATGAGTAAAATTCATAAAACGACTAAGAGGGTCGTTACATTATCCACCACTAAAAATCATGTTCGTCCTCGAACATAAAGAAGAAGAAGGAAGAATGACCGAGTTACAAAAAGTCTAAGTTATGACCAACTAGTCAATGTTCATTTCTTGTGAGCCCCTCCTTAAGACCTGTTCATCAAGATCAACTACTAACAACTGAACATTCAAATCGAACTTTGAAAAATCTAGAAATCAAGAGTTATTATCGAGTCAGAATCTAAAATATGAACTAAAACTAAAATGAAACCCATTGGATCATAACACAACCATCATGACGAATCTTTCCTCACATAACCAAGATAACATTCTGAATTGGTACCGGCTACAATCAGAGGTGAACCTTAACCAACCACCACATACTCATATTGCACAAACTATCATAGATCTTCAAGATTCCCTTTTGACAATATAATCTTTTCATGAGCTTAACAATAAAAATATGATCTTAGACATCAAGCACTAATCAAGGGAGAATCAAACTTATCTAACCCAAAGAACAACAAGATCAAGATCAAGTAACCACATAGCTAGCGATACACCCAAGCTAACAGAACCTCTAACAACACTCTTAGACAATTGTAACTTTTCATACCTCTTATATAGGTTTCATAAGCAAGGTTGTGCATGTAGAACTACTTATATACTTCAACTTCCAAGCAAAACCAAACCTATCATAACTGAAGTGATCAATTATGCCCAAGGATCTCATCATATAAAGGGACATAAGAAGATCGGTACATCCGATCCACCACTAAGAATTCACCCATAAATGTGGAAACATAGGTAATATAAGTAGGGAATCATACTCCAAATAGTGTCCAATACGAAGAAAGTGGTTACATAAAAATATACAAATTCAAGGTTGAATAACACAAGAAACTCCTTCCGTAGGACCCATATAAAAGTAATTCCATTTATTTAACTCCACCTCTCGATTTTTGGCCACCCAGTCTAATCCCCATTGCAACATTACAAATACTCGATTCATCAAATCATACATACTTATCATAGTACTCCATTGAAGCCAACACTTTAAAAACAAACAAAAATCATAACTACACCAACCATTCACCTTACTCTCAAACTGTCCCTAGTATCAAAATCTCCATATAAAACACATTGTAGCCTCTACAAATTTCAAAATCTGTCTCTCTCTCTCTCTCTTTCCATTTAAGCATTGCATGACATATATGAGTCACACCTAAGACTGATAGCACTATTTTCAAAATACTTTTCCATCGAGGTAAGCTAATTGAATCACATCCAATGTCAACTTCACACAAAATTTTACATACATTCCCACTACCATTCATACCATCATGTACCTCATGCCAAAACTCAACGAAATCCGTGGTCACTCCAATAATTTTGTATACTATAAGCTCTAACCTCTACTCACCATCAAATGTCAATGTAACATATCATGACAGTCTATGTTGTCTCATAAAAATAGTAATCTCAATCCCCTCAAAATCCTTAATAACCCTGTTTAACTATAGGTCCATATTATTACGTATTCTTAAGTTACCTATCCTAATTGGGACAATCTACCTCGATATAAACACATAAATCTTTCACACCTAATTGCTTGTCACCCAACCAAAAATTCAATCTTTAGAAAAGGCGATGATAACTTTCTTGTAAGTCTATACCTAACTAGTTCACATCCCACGTTCATATCTATACACATAGATAAAAATCAATAAATAGTTCAAGTACAAACCAAGGCCTTATACGAGAGTTCTTATTTCTTCATTTTTCTTAAACTCTTAAATTCTTCGCATGACAGAAATTTAAAAAATCTTGAACTCTTCAATACATCAAAATTTTTTTTTTTTTATTTATTATTTTCTAACTCACTTACAAGTCTTATTCTTTGTCCAACAACACATGACATTTTTACCTTATCCTCTAAATAAAAACTTTAACCAAAACCATTCCTTAGGTATAACAATCACAAGTAAGCAATTTACTACTCAATTTATTTTTAAGTCTTTCCCAATGCTTCATACCCAATGTGATCGATCACTTCTTACCTTACCAATTCATACCTTGAAAAAACACACTGCCACAACCTACACTTACAATAAAACTTGAATTTTTTTATTCTTTCGATCCCAACCGTGTAATACAATTCCATTATCTATCAACATTAGCTCACACCTTGAAATTTTAATGAATTTATGTATGATAGCTTATCATAAACCGCCTCTCTAGCGACCTTATAATCTCCTTCGCTAAAAATTCAAATGTAGATGAATGTATGTACATTTTATCTAATAGTCTTTAACATATATGAATGCCACAAAACATTATCACCAAACTAAAGCAAAACAGACGGAGTCACGAGTCCCCGAACTCAAATTCCCAAATTTTCACTGAAAATACATCTCTAACCCTTATGATAAGAGTAAATATCCTAGCTCTCTCCTCGCTCTAAAAAGTTAAACTACATACCACTAATTCTTTCCATTATGTCTCTAGCTCCTTCCAATTCTATTTGAGTGGTGTCCCAACATCTCATACAATTTTTCATAAAAATCACACTACTCACCAAATAGTATCCAACCATAACCTTAGATACTCAAAAGTCATCATTACCATACAAAGTCCTTTTAACCAACAAACCTTATCATATAGTTTTATTTCAAGCATAATTTATCATAAAACCTTATTATCATCATGTTTAGTTATGTCTTTCCATCTCCACAAATTAAACCTTGCCATCAACATGACTTCCCAAACCTAGTTATGCCGATCATTTAATGGACTCACTCAATTTATATACACTTTCTTATTGAAATTTTCAGTTAAATTCTGTGGGACTTCTTTTACCTATAAACTGGTCATCCTAATTTCAATCCACTTCCATGGAGCTTACAATGAAATCACCACTAATATTTAAATCCTCAAGATACACTGTTTAACCTAAACACATTAATATTGTACCAAAGATCCACCACTAAAAGTTTCCTTATAAATAATGCTTAACTCAAGCATCCATAGTAACAAACTAGTTGGTCTCTCAAATATGAATTTAACATCGAATCTCATTATACGAGCTAGTGATACAACTGATAACTCCGTAACCAGTACATATATACGCTTATAATCGATGTATTCATTTTCATAAAAATCTAGTATACATCATTACCTATTGTTAGATCCACCACTATAACATATCATACCTATCGAGAAGATCATACCCAAATAGCCCACTAATTCCTACCTATCGAATAACTCTAATATATTACTAAATTCGTACCATATCTAGCCCAAGCAATATGTATTCTTTCATACGTCAGATCGATAACAAGAGTAACACACTCCATAATTCTAACCAAGTATCTATCAGTACCATTGTGTTAGTCGTATCATGACCTTCTTTAATATACACACTCTATAAAATCGTAGCAATTTTAACCTTAATTGGTGAATCATTATTCCAACATTTTCTAAGCAACCCATTCATGTTATGATAACTTTACTAATTGTAGTTTCCAAAATTACATGTTCATTATCCAGTCATCCCTTTAATCATTTCATTTTCAATTGTTAAATCACTCTAATAACGCTATTTACCACACAAGTACTATTCATTTTACAAGGGTAGCTAACCTTAGACAATACCTTCAAATTGTTAAACACACTAAATCTAACCACACATTTTTTTCATAAGTATATCACTCTAACCCTAGAACCATATCTGACATCCAAGCCATACGTAACACCAAGTACTGACATGAGGAACTACGTACGAGTCACGCCATAATGAGAGGGAATGGAATGAAGCGATAAGAATGAAATACGACCAAGTACGCATGATAGAGATTCAAAAAGTGAAGGTTTTTCCTAAAACTCATCATAGCTTCTCGAAGATAAGTACAGACGTCTCCGTACAGATCCTCGATACTCTACTTTGACTCGACTTGTACACACGTGAGACCTATGAACCTGGGGCTCTGATACCATTTTGTCACGACCCAAAAATGGGCGTGATGGCACTCGTCTAATCCCACCAAGACAAGTCAGCCAAAAATTACAATAAAATACGGAAAATTTATATGTTACTTAAAAGTACCCCCAAAACTTGGTTGTCACGTGTACAAGCCTCTAAATTATTACAAATGATTCAAAAAAAAACTCAAGTCTCAAATGAACTTGTTTCTAGAATAAAACAAGATCATAATTATGGAGAAGAAAGTCTGCTGAGATGGAAACAGCTACCTCACAAATCTCCAAGAAGCCTCGGAAAAGAAGAGAATTACAAGTACAACAAAAACCAGGCTCATAACCTACAAAAATTTGTAGAAGCAAGGGGTGAGTACCAAACCACACGGTACTCAGCAAGTATACCTCTAAACAAGGCTAAGGGGATGTAATACGGGTACTCCTACCACCCCCAACCGAACAGCTAACAGTTTACATAGCACGTAGCTCAACAACAACACTTAGACAAATTACATATCCTCAACAACAACACTTCAACAAATTATATATCTGCAATAACAAGCTCAATATTGATCAATCACAAGTTTCACAGAAAGGCAATCAGAAAATCAGTAAAACACGATATCAAGTTCACTAATGATAAGTATGTGCAATGCAATGGAATGCAATGTCAAGTATAATGATGCATGTCTGACCTAGTGATACACACCCGCTGTCTCTCAGTCTGGGACCCATGGGGGACATATATGTCCATGCATCTGTCGCGGCGCACGACACGACCCTCGATAATAGTAACCATCGCGACGCGCGATACGTCCCTCGAAATATAGTATCCATCGCGGCGCGCGATACGTCCCTCGAAATGGTACATCCTCTTAAGTACCCATTCTTTCTCAATGCACATAACACTTGTCACAACCAATGCCTCAGAATAATGCAGATGACAAGTTCACATAAATAATGAGGAGATTACCATTTTCATAACATTGCACAATTCACAACAATATCAACAATGATTCAAAAAGTCTTTCAAACCATTCTCCATTATCAACACATCACACAAAACCAATTATTCACAATGCCTTTTATTACCCTTTATATTCATCATTAGAATTAATCAAGGTGGACAAGTTAACCCATCACCAAATCCTGTTATTCACAAACATATATCACAAGGAAATACACGCATTCCATACACTTAACAATAGTTTAGAAATCCACTTGCCTCAAATAATCGAGAATTCACTCCATGACATGAGCCTTTAATTTTCGTTGAACTTTCAACTCAAGCAATCTATTCATACAAATGATCACGATAAGGTTTCGAAAATAACAACATTCATATAATTATGTGTCTAGCCTCGACCCAAAAAGCCACAAAGTCTAAAATCAAGTTCTTAAGTTTCAATCTTAGAGTTAAGTCCCAATTTTTTTTCAATATCCTAAATCTAATAATGATATTCTCATAATACCTTACACCTAATATTAATTTCATTACCAATCTATCAAACTTGTATCATAATTGAACAGTAAAATTCTAAAATTTGCAACCAATGAATACAATAACATTACCGAAATTTTTGACTCATATTTACATCAAAGTCATCTATCATTATTATTGATTAACTACTCATAAATTTCTAATTATTGGCTAATGATTGACCACTCAAGGAATTGTTCTCCCTTAGATCCAAAAGACCCCAACGACTTACTGACATTTCAAATTGAAATTAGCAATTCACTTTCCTTCTAACCCAACAACATAAACATCATAATATTTCAATCTATAGCACTCTCAATATATAGATATATACAAATAAAATAATATTCACTACACTAACTCAATTTGCTCCCCACATTCTAACATTCACGTCAATCATAATTGGCATACCCTGAAGTAGCTGTCGTCATTCTCGCCTAAACCCTTTCTTCTTGTTTTTTTCTATTTTTTTTCTCCTCTGCGAACTATTGTTGTCCACAACAGCCAGCAATATATGACCTTTTATTTCTCTTTTGATTAATTTTTTTAAAACAAAATTCTGCGTGACTGCTGCTATTAGCAGCAGCCTTTACCCCTTTTTTAATTTTTCAATTGGGTGTCGCCCTTTTTATTATTTTTTTGTTATTATTTTTTATTATTTCCTTTTCTTTTCTTTTTCTTACAAATCCTTTTGGACTTAGCAAATTTAATTTCCTTTATTTATTTAATAAAACTTAAGTAAATCTTAATTTATTTAAAAAAAATTATAATATTCATTTCCACCAGCCATAAATTATTTATAAAAATTACTAAAAGGATTAAACTTAGAAAAATGAGTAAAATTCATAAAACGACTAAGAGGGTCGTTACAGTCGGATTCCTTTGGTGTAATCTATATCTGGAATGAAAATCTGCCTCACCTCATCCATTAGCCCTGCATGCAACAAAAATTTAAAGAAGAGTTTTATTTAGTAGAACACATATTTGATAACCAAAAGTATTATTAAGAAAATTATAAAAGAAAAGTTTTTAGCTAGCTGCATGATAGTATATCTTGATTGATACATAAAATAATTAAAAAAATTACGTGCTTGCATTTGATCATCCCTCATGTCAACTCTGCGGTTCAATACTTATTGCTCAACATCAATCCAAATAAAGCAACTATCGTTCTTATATTTGAACATGACCACAGGGTCTTCCACAAGTTTTTCTAGATACGAATTTGACCCTCCATCAATAATTGGAACACGTTGAGTCTTCATTATTTTTTCCATATAGACAACAACTTCCAAACAAAAATCTTCAGCTGTGAAATCTAAATCATGACCAATTTCACCTAAGAAAATGTGATCAAATTAACATTCTCAGGATTTAAAGAAATAATTTTCTAATAGTAAAGTATATTTTTCACTAGAATCTATAATTACTACTATAAAATTATCTAGGTAGTCATTTGATATAAGTATTCTTGAGAATAAACATATATACCTACCAAATAGTGTTGTACACCTTGTTTCTTAGTGTGTGTGATCTTGTTTGTAACAATTTCAAGTCACTTGTAAACTTGCATTTTATCCGAGTTGATTATTTCTCCTCGAAAATGGGTGGCATGGTCAACAGAGAAATGCAATTTTCTCGTTCCTTTGGCCCCCATTATGAAGACACTTTCTTCTTGTTGAACTCTTCATTGTTGATGAAAGTATTTATTTTATCTACTAAAAAAAATTAGTTTATAATAGTGAATTAATAAAGTCAGACATTAAAAAATCTTTTAAATATAAAGTTAGTAGAAATTTTGCTTGACTTGGAATATACTATCTAAAAATATAAATTTTTCTTGACAGTGGATATCAAAAAAAAATTACATTCAGCTTTTATAGTAAAATTTTTTTGTAGACTTATTAATTGACATACCAATTCCGTAATTACTGATATATTTTAGGATAAGAATGACTTTTTAAAAGTTCATATATATGTCAACTAGAATTTTGGTTATTATTATTAAATATATTTTAGGCTAAATTTATTCGTGTACATTGTTCGGAGATTACATAGAGCTGTCTTTTATAGTAAAAATGTGATTTTTTATAGACTTATTAAAAGTAAACACAATTAAATATATATAAATTCATATTTTTTTGAATAAGAATAGTTTATTAAAAAATTTAGAGATATGTCACCTTAAATTTTGGCGATTAAGCTTAAATTATTTTAGGATTGACGATTCTAGATGTATTTTGTTATGAGATCACAAATAGTTACAAAGGGATTGTACAAAGAACTTAATGATATTTCTAACGGAATATATTCAAGTGATTATGCATCAAATCTTACACTATTTAATAACAAATCATAAGTGCTAAGTATAATTCTGTAAGAGGGAAGTGAACAATTATCGATAACTATTACAATTATGAATATTTATATTAACTTGTGAACCATATAATAATAGATAAAGACTTTATTAAATCAAGCTTCAATCACCGTGACAAAATTAGGTAGAATATAATTATTACCGATAGATTACAAATTTACAATTTTATCTTATTTGTCTACATAACATTTTTCAGTATTGAGTTAAGAATTCTATTCTTTAAAATCCTTTTAGGGTGGAATATTCCCGAACATTTATGGTGATTTATTATTTTATCACTCTATTAGCTTGACATTATGAGTGATCTCATGTAATTGTGTACGTATGTATTTGTATTAATTTATATTAATTATAGAAGACTTGTACTTGTACTTGGGGCTTGTGATTGGATCGGAACTTAAAATAATATTTCATCTATAGATAAGAATTTTTTACAGACAAGAGTAACATATGTAGGCATGGTTGCAAAACAGTATTCGTCCATGCTTCGTCAAGATCTTCTTCTCTATCTTCTTTGAAAACGTCAGTAGCAATAATATTATGTACTGACCACATTTTCGCTTTTATTAATCGTTGAATCTTGTCAAGTTTGGTACAAATTAACATACGAGTATTACGCTTGATACTTGAAATTAAGCTTGAAGAATCATCTGCTTTGATTCATCATCTCCGTCTATATTTGTTTCTACCTTTAATTATCTGTCCATTTCAGTGTCACCGATGGACCGTCGTATTCCTTTGGTGTAATCTGCATCTGGAATGAAAATCTGTCGCACCTCATCCACTAGCCCTGCATGTAACACAAATTTAAAGTTGAGTTTTATTTAGTAGAACATATATTCGATAACCAAAAGTATTATTAAGAAAATTATATATGAAATTTTTTTAGCTAGCTGCATGATAGTATATCTTGATTGATACATAAAATAATGGCTTAAGTCATATGCGGCCCCTTAAAGTTGTCCGTATATTTCACTTAGACACCTCAATTTAGCCTCATACCTATTGAACACTTGAACCTTACCAAATTTATACCAATTTAACACAAAATGATAGTCAAATAAAAGAGAAATATATGTGCATTTCAAACGCTCAAACATAACAATTGGACCAAAGAAGCGATGACACATGGCAATTGGTTTAATTTTTTAAAAAGTTCTATTTAAATAATCACAAAGAAATTTATGAAAACAAAAATTGAATTAATCCACCCCCACCCCCACCCC
>NC_028647.1:21205763-21215867 GCF_001406875.1 Solanum pennellii | reverse complement strand
ATAACCTACCTCCACCGAAGGATCGAAATCAAGCAAGCTATCTCCCCAATGCCTTTGAACCTTTTCAATTCACGTTGCTCGCCCCTCCCTTCGTTCACGCCCTTCTCTTTTTATTATTTCTTTTCTTTTCTTTTTCCAGATTCTTTTTACCCTAATTACCATATAATCAATTTTAAAAGATGGTAAAAGTAACCCACTATTTATTTTTAAGTTACCTCCTTTTACCCCCAACTAACTCAATTATACACATTACCCCACTAATTTCATAATAATAATTATGAATAGTCCAAAACACCCCCAAGAAAATTTAGCCGAAGTCTGACCAAGTCGGGATTACGCAGCTTGTGACGGTCCGTCGTATCTATGACGGTCCGTGCTGCAAGTCCGTCGTGAAGTTCAGAGAGTCGATTCCGATACCCAGGCTCCAAAAATTGAAGTGTTTTGGTACGAAGACCCTGTGACGGTCCGTCGTATCCATGACGGTCCGTCCTGCAGTTCAGAGAAGTAACTCCAGTACCCCGATTCCCAGAGTTGAAGTGTTTTGGAATGAAGGCCCTCGACGGTCCGTCGTGCCTATGACGGTTCGTCCTACTTGTCGAGGGTAATGAGAAGAGTAGCAGAAGAAATTACAGAAGTATGGACGATGGAATCCATCACGGGCCGTGGTGACCATGACGGTCCATCGCGTGGTCTGTCGACCCAGTCACTTTTTATCAAAATAATTTTACTGCTCGAACCTACTAAACAGGTTGTTACAATAGATACCAAATTACCCATCGTTCGTCCCCGAACGATCACAGGAAGAAAAGCAAGGGCGAGAAAGAGTACCTGAATCTGTCAAAAGATGTGGATATCTTTCTTGCATATCCGCCTCATTCTCCCAAGTAGACTCTTCAACTGGCCGATTCTTCCACTGAACCTTGATAGATGCAATCTCCTTTGATCTCAACTTGCGGACTTCTCTATCTAGAATAGCAACCGGCTCCTCCTCATAAGACAGGTTCTCATCAAGAAGAACTGAATCCCAACGAATAATGTAGTTTCCATCCCCATGGTACTTTTTCAGCAAAGACACATGAAATACCGGTGCACTCCTGAGAGTCCTGGAGGCAATGCCAACTCATAAGCCACCTCCCCCACGCGCTTCAAAACTTCAAATGGCCCAAAATACCTCGGACTAAGTTTACCTCGCTTTCTAAACCGCATCACCCCTTTCATGGGTGAAACCTTCAGCAAGACTTGTTCACCCTCCATAAAATTCAAGTCCCTAACCTTTCGATCTGCATATTCCTTCTGCCTGCTCTGACCTGTTAGAAGCTTATCCTGAATGAATTTTACCTTATCTAACGATTCCCTCAAAAGATCGGTACCCCAAGGTCTTACCTCAAATGCATCAAACCAACCAATGGGAGACCTACATCTCCTCCCATACAGTGCCTCAAATGGAGTCATATCAATACTTGAGTGATAGCTATTGTTGTATGAAAACTCTGCTAAGGGTAAGAATTTATCCCAATGACCACCAAATTCTATCACACATGCACGAAGCATATCCTCCAACACCTGAATCGTTCGCTCAGACTGTCCATCGGTCTGAGGGTGAAATGCAGTACTAAGGTCCAACCTAGTACCTAATTCAGCATGCAATGTTCTCCAAAACTTAGAAGTAAACTGCGTACCTCTATCTGATATGATGGAGAGTGGAACTCCATGCAACCGAACAATTTCTGAGATATAGAGTTTGGCTAACTTTTCTGCATTGTAAGTCACCTTGACCGGAATGAAGTGAGCAGACTTAGTTAACCTATCCACAATTACCCAAATAGAATCAAACTTACCCAATGTCTTTGGAAGACCAACCACGAAGTCCATTGCAATCCTTTCCCACTTCCATTCGGGAATGGGCATTCTCTGAAGTGTTCCTCCGGGCCTCTGGTGTTCATACTTTACTTGCTGACAATTTGGACATTTGGCAACAAAATCAACAATGTCGCGCTTCATTCTACTCCACCAAAAGTGTTGCTTTAGGTCACGATACATCTTGGTTGCACCAGGGTGTATAGAATACCTTGAACTATGAGCCTCTATCAGAATAGTGTTGATCAAATCATCAACACGGGGTACACATACCCTTCCCTTGATTCTCAAAACACCTTCCTCATCGATTGTTGCTTCTTTAGCCTCTCCTCGCAACACTTTATCTCGGATTCGGATCAATTTCTCATCCTTAAACTGTTTTCCCTTGATCTTGTCAAGAAAAGAAGATCTCGCCTCCACACTGGCCAAAAATCCTCCCTTCTCATTTACTTCCAACCTCATAAAGTCATTAGCCAGAGTCTGAACCTCTCTAGCCAATGGGCGTCTAGAAGCTTGTAAGTGAGCTAGACTACCCATGCTCCCTGCTTTTCTACTTAAGGCGTCTGCCACCACATTAGCCTTTCCTGGGTGATACAAGATGGTGACATCGTAATCCTTCAGTAGTTCCATCCATCTCCTCTGTCTCAAATTCAAATCTTTCTGAGTAAAGACATACTGTAGGCTACGATGATCCGTATAGACTTCACACTTAACCCCATATAGATAGTGTCTCCATTGCTTTAATGCAAACACTACCGCAGCCAACTCCAAATCGTGGGTCGGATAATTACGTTCATGCACCTTTAATTGCCTCGAAGCATACGCAATTACATTCTTCTCTTGCATTAGCACTGCACCCAACCCAGAATAGGATGCATCACAATACACAATGAAGTTCTTACCCTCTACTGGCAAGGTAAGGATAGGTGCGGTAGTCAACAAGGTCTTGAGTTTCTGAAAGCTTTCCTCACATTCATCCGACCATACAAATGGAACATTCTGCTTAGTCAAGTTCGTCAATTGGGAAGCAATAGAAGAGAATCCCTTGACAAATCGACGGTAGTAACTGGCTAAACCAACAAAGCTTCTTATTTCTGACACATTAGTAGGTCTTACCCAATTCTTCACTACTTCGATCTTAGAAGGATCCACCATCACCCCATCCTTAGAAACCACGTGCCCCAAGAAGGACACTGAATCTAGCCAAAACTCACACTTGGAGAATTTGGCATAAAGCTTTTTCTCCCTCAACATTTCCAACACCATTCTCAAGTGCTCCTCATGTTCCTTCTTGCTCTTGGAGTATATCAGTATATCATCAATAAATACGATCACAAAGAGATCCAGATATGGCTTAAAAATCCCGTTCATCAAGCTCATGAAAGCAGCAGGGGCATTCGTTAGTCCAAAGGACATTACCAAGAATTCATAATGCCCATACCTGGTTCGAAAAGCAGTCTTTGGCACATCTGCTGCCCGTATTTTCAATTGATGATAACCAGACCTCAAGTCAATCTTAGAGAAGACACAAGCACCTTGTAACTGATCGAACAAATCATCAATTCGAGGAATAGGATACTTGTTCTTAATAGTTACCTTATTCAGCTGCCTGTAGTCTATGCACATCGAAGGCTTCCATCCTTCTTTTTCACAAATAAAACAAGAGCACCCAAGGGGATGCACTTGGTCTAATAAAACCTTTACCTAACAACTCCTGAAGTTGGTCCTTTAACTCCCTTAACTCAGCAGGAGCCATTCTATAAGGGGGGATAGCAATGGGGCGAGTACCCGGCTCCAGATCAATACAAAAATCAATATCCCTATCTGGTGGCATACCAGGAAGATCTGCAGGAAACACATCCAGAAACTCACAGACTATCGAAACAGACTCAATCGAAGGTACTTTGGAAGTATCATACCTGAGATGTGCCAAGAAGGCTAAAGAACCTTAACTAACCATCCTCTTTGCGCGAAGAAAAGAGATAATACGGACTGGGGTGGAAATGTAGTCACCCTCCCACACTAGCGGATCTGTCCCAGGCTTGGCCAATGTCACAGTTTTAGCATTACAATCTAAGATTGCAAAATTTGGGGAAAGCCAAGTCATACCCAGAATTACATCAAAATCAACCATTTCTAGGATAATCAAATCTACATAGGTATTGCTCCCTACAAAAGTCACAAGGCAAGACCTATACACCTTCTCAACTATCACAGACTCACCCACAGGAGTAGAGACACTAATAGGCATGTCAAGCAAATCGCAATGTAAATCAAGACCAGTAGCAAATGAGGAAGATACATATGAAAATGTGGATCCAGGATCAAATAATACAGAAGCCATGCAATCACAGACCAAAAGATTACCTGTGATAACAGCATCAGATGTCTCTGCTTCAGACCTCCCGGGGAAAGCATAACAATGGGCCCTATCACCTGTCTGTCCATTGCCCCTATCATGTTGCGCCGCAGCAGTTCCAGCTTGCCCGCCACCCCGATTGATTGGGTGACCACCATTACCTTGGCCACCACGTCCTCCAGAATGGCGGCCTCTCCCATGACCACCTCTACCTCTAACTATTGGGGGTCTGTAACTCTGTTTTGGACAATACTTCCTAATATGTCCAGTCTCCCCACATCCATAACAATTCCTGGAGTCAAGCATAGGTCTTTGTGAAAGTGACGAAGTCTGGGGATAACCTCCAAACTCAGAAAAAGGCTGACTGGGCTGCGATGGACCCCCAGCTAAAGCCTGCAGGGAAGACTGAATAGGGCGGTTTTGGTAACCTCCTGAACTCTGCCCCCTGGAGTAAGAACCGCTAAACTCACCTCCCTTACGGAACTTCTTAGATGTCGACGCCATGGTGAAGTCGTCTGGCTTCACCCCCTCCACTTCTATCACAAAATCAACCACTTCCTGAAAGGATTTTGCTGCAGCAGCTACCTGTAAGGCTGGGATCCGCAAATCTGACCTCAATCCCTTCACAAAACGGCGAATCCGCTCTTGTGGACTGAAACAAAGCTGAGTGGCATACCTAGATAGTGCACGAAATTTAGCCTCATAAGCAGCAACAGACATCCTTCCTTGCTCTAGGCTCAGGAATTCATCTCTCCTCCTATCCCTCAAAGTCCGGGGTATATACTTCTCCATAAATAAGCTAGAGAATGATGCCCAAGTCATAGGTGGTGCCTGTGCTGGTTGACACTCAATATACGACCGCCACCACATTTTGGCATCCCCCTGAAACTGATAGGTCACAAACTCCACACCGAATCGTTCTACTATGTCCATCTTATGTAGCAGCTCATGACAATCAACCAGAAAATCATAGGCATCTTCAGATTCAGCACCCTTGAATACTGGAGGTTTTAACTTTAAGAATTTAGTGAAAAGTTCATGCTGATCACTTGTCATTATGGACCCTGTAGTCAATCGAGGAAACGTGCCTACTTCCAATGAGGCATCCATGCGGGGAGCCACAGCGGCTGCATGTTGTACCCCCTGAACCTGAGGTGCTGGTGCAGAAAACACTGGAGGTGTCTGGCCCTGATCAGATAACCCGCTAAGATAGGTAAGAACCTGGTTAATCATCTCTGGGGTAGGCTGGGGTGGTAATTCCTCATCTTGAACCTGCTCATTTTCCCCTTCTTCACCCTCTCTCACTACCTCATCAGTCGGTGGAGGAGTCACTGCCCTATTACTAGCTGGACCAGGTGTTTGTCCTCTACCTCTAGAGGGCGTCCTCCTGCGACCTCTACCACGGCCTCTTGCCACTGCTCCTCCTCGAGCTACGGTCCCAATGGTTGGCTCAGACGCACCCTGTCCTGCCGGTGCTGGTGTTGACACAGTTGTTGCTCTAGTTCTAACCATCTGCGAGATAGAGTGAGGATGTCAGATACCAATTTGTATCACCTAGATACCAATTGGACCCAAGTAATAGCACGAAAGAAAGAAAGAATGGAGTTTTCCTAAAGTCCTATAGCCTCTCAAAGAAAAGTAAGGGCGTCCCCCTACCGTTCCTCAAGACTCTACTAGACTCGTTCTTGTGTGATGAGACCAACGAACCTAAAGCTCTGATACCAAGTTTGTCACGACCCAAAACGAGCCGCGAGTGGCACCCACACTTATCTTACTAGGTGAGCGAACCAACAATCTAAACCCCAACGTTTACCAGTATATAAATTTTGAATAGTAAATAAAATGCGGAAGATCCAAAACTCATTAACGAAATCAATTAAATAAACTTCTAAAGTATAATACTTATCATCCCCAAAATCTGGAAGTCATCACATCAAGAACATCTATCCTCAAATTACTAAGTCTAAGAGTATTTAAGAAATAAAATAAGTAGAAAGATGGTCCATGTCCGAACTTCAAAGACATCAAGACGTGAAGAAGAGAATCCAGCCCGAGCTAGGAATAATAGCTCACCCTGAAATCTGATGTGCTGAAGACTGGCTAGAGTTGCGGGCGAGTCGAAGTCACTGGTGCACTTGCTGCACTCCACAAAACAACAAGAAGAAAATAAAAGTAGGGGTCAGTACAAGGAACACGTACTGAGTAGGTATCATCGGCCAACTCAAAATAGAAACCAGTATATATTAAACAATAGTATAAAACCAACTACAATACTTAACAGTTGGCAAACAACAAGCACATGAACCATAGACACAACAACACCATAATGGTTACACCCTCAATCACAACATTAAGCACACCTATGAGGACTCATGCCTCTACACCATACTCGTTTGGGAACTAGGTTCTTTGAGTTCGAGTATATTAAGTTAATTCAAGATTTCTTGCCTTTAATGTTAGTGTGTCGGAACGTGACACTCCGATCCCCTAATACTGTGTCGGAACGTGACACTCCGATCCAATAATCCGTGTCGGAACGTGACACTCCGATCCAATAATCCGTGTCGGAACGTGACACTCCGATCCAATAATACGTGTCGGAACGTGACACTCCGATCCAATAATCCGTGTCGGAACGTGACACTCCGATCCACTAATACTGTGTCGGAACGTGACACTCCGATCCAATAATTCCCATTAATCATCATTTATTACCACCACTTTCAATTCATGGGTATATTATTTTCATCAAGCCTCCTTTATTTCAAGGCATTACTTCGGTATAGATGGTTCAAGATTAGAATTTCAACATTCTCTTAATTTTATAGCCAACCACAAACCACACAATCAAAAACATGCAACCACACAATCAAGTACATAGGAGACTTTACAATATCATTCAATACATATCAATCGCTATTTAGAGTTTATCTATTAGATAGAATTAAACCATAACCTACCTCCACCGAAGAATCGAAATCAAGCAAGCTATCTCCCCAATGCCTTTGAACCTTTTCAATTCACGTTGCTCGCTCCCCCCTTCGTTCACGCCCTTCTCTTTTTATTTTTCTTTTCTTTTTCCAGATTCTTTTTACCCTAATTATCATATAATCAATTATAAAAGATGATAAAAGTAACCCACTATTTATTTTAAAGTTCTCTCCTTTAACCCCCAACTAACTCAATTATACACATTACCCCACTAATTTCATAATAATAATTATGAATAGTCCAAAACACCCCAAAGAAAATTTAGCGGAAGTCTGACCAAGTCGGGGTTACGCAGCTTATGACGGTCCGTCGTATCTACGACGGTCCGTGCTGCAAGTCCGTCGTGAAGTTCAGAGAGTCGATTCCGGTACCCAGGCTCCAAAAATTGAAGTGTTTTGGTACGAAGACCCTGTGACGGTCCGTCGTATCCGTGACGGTCCGTCCTGCAGTTAAGAGAAGTAACTCCAGTACCCCGATTCCCAGAGTTGAAGTGTTTTGGAACGAAGGCCCTTGACGGTCCGTCGTGCCTATGACGGTTCGTCCTACTTGTTGTCGAGGGTAATGAGAAGAGTAGCAGAAGAATTACACAAGTATGGGATGACAGAATCTATCACGTGCCGTCGTGACCATGACGGTCCGTCGCGTGGTCCGTCGACCCAGTCAGTTTTTATCAAAATAATTTTACTGCTCGAACCTACTAAACAGTTTGTTACACTTTCATTCGATTGCATCAAAACCTTCTATTCGTTATCTTTTATCTTCTTTTCACTAATAAGTCTTTATACCAAATTACAAGAAAAAATGATTTTTTACATAAAAGATAATCAATTGGTTCATCGGAATATTATTTTTATCGAAACAATGAAACTTTGTCAAAATATTTGAGACTTTAATTAGATTTACATAGAAAAAGAAAAGAAAAAAGAAAAAACACAAGAAGAATTTGAGGGGTCGGAGAAAGATGGACAGGGTGGGTATGGGTGTGCAAAGAGATGAGAGTAGTTGCAGAAAGGTATGTGGGAAGAAGATCATTTTTTTTATTTTAAATTAATTATTTTTTTATGAATTATTTATTAATTAGGTTTATTAATTGAAAATAAAAAGAAAAAGATAATTTCCAATGGTTTTACGCGCTTGGGGACTGTGAAATACACATTTTTTGCCACGTAAGCAACTTGTATCCAATAGGAACTATTTTGGAACACATAAGGTGTTCAATAGGTATGAGGCTAAATTGAAGTGTCTAAGTGAATATTTGGAAAACCCTCATCTCAACTCTACGGTTCATGAATTATTGCGCGAAATCAATCCAAATAAAGAAACTATCATACTTATATTTGACCATGAACACGGGGTCTTCCAAAAGTTTTTCAATATACAAATTTTACCCTC
This sequence comes from Solanum pennellii, assembly GCF_001406875.1. Classification (NCBI taxonomy): domain Eukaryota; kingdom Viridiplantae; phylum Streptophyta; class Magnoliopsida; order Solanales; family Solanaceae; genus Solanum; species Solanum pennellii. The sequence continues at coordinate 21,207,268 of NC_028647.1, read as the reverse complement.
CAACAATAGTTGGAACACGTTGAGTCTTCATTATTTTTTTCTATATAGACGACTGCTTGCAAATAAAAATCTTCAACTGTGAAGTCTGAATCTGGCTCAATTTCACCTAAGAAAATGTAATCAAACTAAATTTCTCAGAATTTAAAGAAATAATTTTTTAATAGTAAAGTATATTTTTAACTAGAATCAGTAATTATTACTTTAAAATTATCTAGGTAGTATTTTGATATGAGTATTCTTGAGAAAAAACATATATACCTAACAAATAGTGTCGTACACCTTATTTATCAGTGTGTGTGATCTTGTTTTGTAAAAATTTCAAGTCCCTTGTAAACTTGCATTTTATCCGAGTTGATTATTTCTCCTCGAAAATGGGTGGCAAGGTCAACAGAGAGACTGGATTTACCCATTCCTGTGGCCCCCATTATGAAGATCACTTTCTTCTTGTTGAACTCTTCATTGTTGATGAAAGTATTCATTTTATCTACACAAAAAAAATAATTAGTTTATTATAGTGAATTCATTAAGTCAGACATTAAATAATCTTGTAAATATAAAGCTAGTAAGTAGAAACCTTGATTGACTTGGAATATATTATCTAAAAATATAAAATTTTCTTGATGGTGGATGTTAAAAAAGAAAATTACATTCAAGTTTTTATAGTAAAATATGTTTGTGGACTTAATAATTGACATATCAATTTCAAAATTACTGATATGTTTTAGTATAAGAATGATTTTTTAAAAGATTATAGATATGTCAACTTGAATTTTGGTTATTATTAGTAAATATATTTTAGGATAAAATTATTAGTGTACGTTATTAAGAGATCACATAGAGCTGAGCTTTATAGTAAAAATGTGTTTTTTTATAGACTTATTAATTATTAAACCAAATTAAATATTTATAAATTCATATCTTTTAGAATAAGTGTCACGACCCAAAACGGGTCGCGAGTGGCACCCACACTTATCCTACTATGTGAGCGAACCAACCAATCTAAACCCCAACATTTCAACCATAAAAAAACAGAATATAAGGCGGAAGACTTAAAACTCATTAACGGAATCAATTAATAACTTCTAAAATTTAATACTTATCATCCCCAAAATCTGGAAGTCATCACCACAAGAACATCTATCCTCAAATTACTAAATCTAAGAATATCTAGGAAGCAAAAATAAATAAACAGCTAGTCCATGCCGGAACTTCAAGGCATCAAGACATGAAGAAGAAGATCCAGTCCAAGCTAGAAACAATAGCTCACCCTGAGATTTGACGTGATGAAGACTGGCTAGAGTTGCGGTTGAGTTGAAGACGATGGCACATTTGCTGCACTCCACAATTAACAAGAACAACAAATACAAGTAGGGATCAGCACAAGGCACAAGTACTGAGTAGATATCATCAGCCAACTCAAAATAGAAAGCAATATGTTTCAGATAATAACATAAAATCAACTAATATTCTTAACAGGTGACAACAACATTTACCATAACCCTTGG
>NC_028647.1:21200486-21201991 GCF_001406875.1 Solanum pennellii | reverse complement strand
CTATCTCTTTCTATTTAAGCATTTCCTGACAGATACGAGTCCCAAATAAGGCCTATAGCACTAATTTCAAATGTGATAGTACCTTTTCATTGAGACAAAACTATTAAATCACACCCAAAGTCAACTCTACACCACTTTCACATACCATGCTTAAGGTACCATTTTAAACCATTATATATATCATGCCAACACTTAGGAAAATTCTTTGTCACTCAAACTATTCTGTATACAATAAGCTCATAACCTCTATTAACCATCAAATATCCATGTAACACACCTTAACATTCTAGGAAGTCCCATCAATAGAGTAGTATTAACTCAACTTTATTCTTAATAACCATGTAGAATTATATCTCACCTTTTACATCATTCTTAAGTCTTCTATCCTAACTTGAGCAATCTAACCTCATTGTAAAATACTAAAATTTTTATACCTCATTATTTGTCACCTAAACCAAAACTCATTTTTTTTTAGAAGTCGATGATAAACTCCTAGTAAGTATGTACCGAACTAGCTCACATCTCACAGTTATATCTAAACTCATAGGCCAAAATTAAAACAACCATCAACTACACCCCATGGATTTATACGAGAGGTCTTATTCTTTCACTCTTCTCAAATTCTTTTCATGGTGCAAATTCTAAATATCTCGCTCCTTCAATATATCAAACTCTTGTTTATCTAGCTTGCTTACCAATCTCATGTTTTACTAATAATCCATAACATTTTACTTCACACTCTAATTCAAAACTCTGAGGGTAAACCCTTCCTTAGATCCTTTAACAATCAAAAGTAACAACTTTATGGTCCAAAGCATGCATAAATTCTTTCACGTGCTCAATAACGATGCAATCAATCGTTTCTCATCTTACTGATTCATACCTTGACAAAATATACCACCAGAAATTCAGACTTATAACAAAAAAAATAATTTGACTTATAAGTCCAATTGTGTAACACAATGCCCTTAATTATCTACAGTTGCTTATACTTTGAAGATTTTTACGAATCACCTTATCTTAGCTTATCATTGACTACCTCTCCACCAACCATACCATATGCTCACTAATTTTATTATCTGACCATGTCGTACAACTTGTAACTCCTTTAGTAATTAGTATTCATACATGACAATCGACGTACCTGTTTCCACATAACCCTAGTACTGCCGCACCGTGAAAGTCCATTAGATACCTTACTAGAACACATCATACCTGTCCATAATATCGTACCCAAATAGCCCACATATTTCTACCTATTGAATAATTGCAAAACATTATCGAATATGTTCTCTCTCTAGACCAACAATTTGTTTTACTTCTTAGATCAATTCAATAACAAAATAACACACTTCCTAACTCTAACCAAGTAAGCATCGATGACTTTCTCGAATATACCCTCACTCTATGAAGTCATAGTAGTGTCTTTATTAACCGACACTCGACATGAGACTACCACCACATTTTGCGATCGAGAAAATATATCTATTTCTAAGGACATATTT
>NC_028647.1:21192970-21199231 GCF_001406875.1 Solanum pennellii | reverse complement strand
CTACTATCCTGGTGTCGGAACGTGACACTCCGATCCCCTAATACTACGTGTCGGTTCGTGATACCCGATCCATTAACCTCATTCTTTTAGTTCATCAAGCCTTCTTTTATGCCAAGACATCATCATTAACAAAGAGGTTTTAGGGTTTAAGATTCAACAGCCTCATCATGCTAATTCATCACAATTATATAATCACATCATACATGCACACAATTAAGCATATAGGAGACTTTACAATATTACCCAATACATATCATTCGCTATTAAGAGTTTACTATGAAATAGCATAAACCATAACCTACCTCCACCGAAGAATCGAAGTCAAGAAACTAGTCCTTCAATGCTTTTCCTTTCCTCGATGCCTCCGAACCCTTCCAATCTATCAATTATGTAAAAATGAATGCCAATGGTCACAGAACCAGTGGCTACGAACCAACAGCAACTCAACTATATCATACGCAAACTATAGCATATGCATACATTAGATTTACAGAACTTAGTGCATCCAATTGTCCACTACTTTAACACCAAATTCTTTAGTATTTTAATTATTATTAAAATGTATAGTAGTTAAATAAGTATATATTGCTATGCCCACATATAATAACAATAATAATTATATTTATAATAATCTAAGGAACATTAAAATCTTCCTACATTATGCAATCCCCTTCTTGCATATCAACATGCAATTACCAGTACATTACTCCTTCTAATGATTCACTCATAATTGCCTTATCATGTGGTCATTATTATTTTTTTACTATATTCTTATTACTAACTGGAATGTATGTGTGTCCCTTTGCCTTAATTACATAACAAATTGCACTAATATGTGCACTTCCATACAACCATACTGCAACTTACATTCTCTCCAATTAATTAAATTATAATAATATTTTAACTCCTCAACTCACTATGATTTCAATAGCCTTTAATAATATTCTATACATATGCACCCTTTAACTTTATAACATAATATAATAATGTAATTGTTCCCTTAAAAACTCGTCCTATACGGCTACTTTATAATATAATACAATAATGTAATTGTTCCCTTAAAAACTCGTCCTATACGGCTAATGTCATTGCCATTATTAACTTCTTAATCCTACAATCTATGTTCATACATATAAAATATACGAAGATTAATTCCTTACCTGAAATTGTCGTCCCTCTTCGAGGCTGCTCTGCAGTCTTCCTTTTCTTATTTTCTTCCTTTTTCTAAAGAAAAACTTCTACCCTAATTATCATATAATCAACTATTCAATTTGATAAAAATGACCCATTATTTATTTTAATATTATTTTCCTAACCACTAACTAAATAAATTAGTAAAACTACCCCATTAATTTCATAGTTATAATTATGAATAGTCCAAAACACCCATTTAAATCTATCGCAAAGTATTTTCTAACCTAAAAAGTTCTAGTACTCAAAACGACCAAAAGAGTCGTTACAATAAGAATAGATCATTAAGAAATTTAGAGATATGTCACTTTAAATTTTTGCGATTAAGCTTAAATTACTTTAGGATGACGTTTCTAGATGTTTTTTGTTATGAGATCACAAATAGTTACAAAGAGATTGTACAAAGAACTCAATAATATTTCTGACGGAATATATTCAAATAATAATATGTCAGATCTTACACTATTTAACAACACATCATAACTGTTAAGTCTAATTCCATAAGAGTGAAGTGAACAATTATCGATAACTATTTCAATTACGAGTATTTATACTAACTTGTGAACCATATAATAATAGATAAAGACTTTATTGAATCAAGCTTCAATCAACGTGATTTTATTAGGTAGAATATATTCATTACCGATAGATTATAAATTTACTATTTTATCTTCTTTGTCTATGTAACATTTTTAAGTATTGAGTTAAAAGAATTCTTTTCTTTAAAATCTTTTTAGGGTGGAATATTTTTGAACATTTATGGTGATTTATAATTTTATCACTCTATTAGCTTGACATTATGAGTGATCTCATTTAATTGTGTACGTACGTATTTATATTTATATATATTAAATATATAAGACTTGAACTTGGACTTGGGGCTTGGGCTTGGATCGGAACTTCAAATAAATATTTCATCTATAGATAAGAATTTTTTTACAGACAAGAGTAACATATATAGAAATAAGGGTCATATTATAGATATATATTTGTAATGCGATACAAACTGTACAAGATAGGTCAAAAATTAAAGAGACCAAAACAAAAGATGGAGATAATGACAATTTATCTACACTCAATAATAATATTGTGATCATCGTTTTTGAGAAATATTTTCACAATATCTAGGCATGGTTGCAAGACACTATTTATCCATGGTTCGTCATGATCTTCTTCTCCATCTTCTTTGAAAGCGTCCGTATCAATAATATGTTGCACTAACCACATTTTCTCATTTATTAATCGTTGAATCTTGTCAAGTTAATTAAAAATTAACATATGAGTATTACGCTTGATACTTGAAATTAAAGCTTGAAGCATCATCTACTTTGATTCATCATCTTCGTCTATATTTGTTTCTTCCTTTAATTATCTGTCCATTTAAGGGACACCGATGGACCATCGAATTCCTTTGATGTAATCTGCATCTCGAATGAAAATCTGTCACACCTCATTCACTAGCCCTACATGCAACACAAATTTATAGAAGAGTTTTATTTAGTAGAACATAGGTTTGATAACCAAAAGTATTATTTAGAAAATTAAATAAGAAAAGTTTTTGGCTAGCTGCATTATAGTATATTTTGAAAGATACATAAAATAAATTCAAAAATTACCTGCTTTGACCATTTGATCAACCCCCATGTCAACTCTACGGTTCAAGACTGATTGCTCAACATCAATCCAAATAAATAAACTGTGGTCTTCAACAAGTTTTTCAATATACGAATTTGACCAACCAAAAATAATTGGAATACGTTGAGTCTTCAGTATTTTTTCTATATAGACGACATCTTGCAAACAAAAATCTTCAGCTGTGAAGTCTGAATCAGACTCAATTTCACCTAAGATTATGTGATCAAATTTACTTTCTCAAAATTGAATGAAATAATTTTTTAATAGTAAAGTATATTTTTCACTAGAATCTATAATTACTACTATAAAATTATCTAGGTAGCAATTTGATATAAATATTCTTGAGAATATACATATATACTTAACAAATAGTGTCATACACCTTGTTTCTCAATGTGTGTGATCTTGTTTGTAACAATTTCAAGTCCCTTGTAAACTTGAATTTTATCCGAATTAATTATTTCTCCTCGAAAATGGGTGGCAAGGTCAACCGAGAGACGGGATTTTTCTGTTCCTGGGGGCCCCATTATGAAGATCACTTTATTCTTGTTGAACTCTTCATTGTTGATGAAAGTATTCATTTTATCTACACACAAAAAATAATTAGTTTATAATGGTAAATTCATAAAGTCAGACATTAAATAATCTTGTAAATATAAAGATAGTAAGTAGAAACCTTGCTTGACTTGAAATATATTATCTAAAAATATAAGATTTTCTTGATGGTGGATGTTAAAAAAGAAAATTACATTCAGCTTTTATAGTAAAATATGTTTGTGGACTTATTAATTGACGTACCAATTTCATAATTACTGATATATTTTAGTATGATAATGACTTTTTAAAAGTTTATAGATATATAAACTCGAATTTTTGTTATTATTAGTAAATATGTTTTAGGATAAAGTTATTAGTGTACGTTGTTAGAAGATCACATAGAGCTAGGCTTTATAGTAAAAATGTGATTTTTTATAGACTTATTAATTAGTAAATCAAATCAAATATATATAAATTCATATCTTTTAGAATAAGAATAGTTTATTAAAAAATTTAGATATATGTCACCTTAAATTTTGTTGATTAAGCATAAATTATTTTAGGATGACGTTTCTAGATATATATTCTTATGAGATCACAAATAGTTACAAAAGGATTGTACAAGGCACTCTATAGTATTTCTAACGAAATATATTCAAGGGATAATGCTTCAAATCTTAAACTATTTAACAACACATCGTAAGTGTTAAGTCTAATTTCATAAGAGGGAAGTGAACAATTATCGGTAACTATTACAATTACAAGTATTTATATTAACTTGTGCACCATATAATAATAGGTAAGAACTTTATTAAATAAAGCTTCAATCACCGTGATAGAATTAGGTAGAATATATTCATTACCGATAGATTACAAATTTACTATTTTATCTTCTTTGTTTATGTAACATTTTTAAGTATTGAGTTAAGAATTCTATTGTTTAAAATACTTTTAGGGTGGAATCTTCCCAAACATTTATGGTGATTTAATATTTTATCACACTATTAGCTTAACATTATGAGTGATCTCATCTGTAATTGTGTACGTACGTATTTGTATTAATATATATTAAAATATAGAAGACTTGGACTTAGACTTGGGGCTTGGGCATGGATCAGAACTTAAAATAAATATTTCTTCTATAGATAAAAAAAATTTTACAGACAAGAGTAACATATATAGAAATAAGGGCCATATCATACATATATATTTGTAATGCGATACTAACTATACAAAATAGCTAAAAAATTAAAGAGACCAAAACACAAGATGGAGATAATGACAGTTTATGTACACTCAATAATAATATTGTGATGATCGTTTTTGAGAAATATTTTCACAGTATCTAGGCATGGTTGCAAAACAGTATTCGTCCATGGTTCGTCAAGATCTTCTTCTCTATTTTCTTTGAAAACGTCTGTAGCTATAATATGATGCACTGACCACATTTTCTAGTTTATTAATCGTTGAATCCTTTCAAGTTGGTTACAAATTAACATACGAGTATTATGCTTGATAGTTGAAACTGAAGCATGAATAATCATCTGCTTTGATTCATCATCTCCGTCTATATTTGTTTCTTCCTTTAAATATCTGTCCATTTAAGGAACACTGAGTGGACCGTCGGATTCCTTTTGTGTAATCTGCATCTGGAATGAAAATCTGTCGCACCTCATCCATTAGCCCTGCATGCAACACAAATTTAAAGAAGAGTTTTATTTAGTAGAACATATATTTGATAACCAAAAGTATTATTAAGAAAATTATATAAGAAAAGTTTTTAGCTAGCTGCATGATAGTATATCTTGATTGATACATAAAATAATTTCAAAAATTACCTGCTTTGACCATTTCATCAACCCTCATGTCAACTCTACATTTCAAGATTGATTGCTCAACATCAATCCAAATAAAGCATCTATCATACTTATATTTGAACATGAACACAGGGTCTTCAACAAGTTTTTCAATATACGAATTTGACCCTCCAAAAATAATTGGAACACGTTGAGTCTCCAGTATTTTTTCTATATAGCCGATAGCTTGCAAACAAAAATCTTTAGCTGTGAAGTCTCAGTCTCGCTCAATTTCACCTAAGAAAAAGTGATCAAATTAACTTTCTCAGAATTGAAAGAAATAATTTTTTAATAGTAAAATATATTTTTCACTAGAATCTATTATTACAACTATAAAATTATCTAGGTAGCCATTTGATATAAAGATTCTTGAGAATAAACATATATACCTAACAGATAGTGTCGTACACCTTGTTTCTCAGTGTGTGTGATCCTGTTTGTAACAATTTCAAGTTCCTTGTAATTTTATCCGAGTTGATTATTTCTCCTCGAAAATGGGTGGCAAGGTCAACCGAGAGACGGGATTTTCCAGTTCCTGTGGCCCCAATTATGAAGTTCACTTTCTTCTTGTTGAAGTCTTCATTGTTGGTGAATGTATTCATTTTATCTACACACAAAAAAATAATTAGTTTATAATAGTGAATTCATAAAGTCAGACATTATATAATCTTGTAAATATAAAGATAGTAAGTAGAAACCTTGATTGACTTGGAATAAACTATCTAAAAATATAAAAAAAATTTAATGATGGATGTGAAAAAAAAATTACATTCAGCTTTTATAGTAAAATCAGTTTGTGGACTTATTAATTGACATACCAATTTCATAGTAACTGATATATTTTAGGATACAAATGGCTTTTTAAAAAATTATAGATATGTCAACTTGAATTTTTGTAATTATTATTAAATATATTTTAGGATAAAGTTATTAGTGTACATTGTTAGGAGATCACATACAGCTGGGCTTTTATAGTAAAAATGAGATTTTTATAGACTTATTAATTAGTAAACCAAATTAAATATATATATATATATATATA
>NC_028647.1:21185479-21192759 GCF_001406875.1 Solanum pennellii | reverse complement strand
TATATATATATATATATATATATATATATAGATTCATATCTTTTAAAATAAGAATAGTTCATTAAAAATTTAGAGATATGTCACCTTAAATTTTGGCGATTAAGATTAAATTATTTTAGGATGACGTTTCTAAATGTATATTGTTATGAGATCACAAATAGTTACAAAGAGATTGTACAAGAACTCAATAATATTTCAAACGGAATATATTGAAGTGATAATGCGTCAAATCTTACACTATTTAACAACACATCTGAAGTGTTAAGTCTAATTCAATAAGAGGGAAGTGAACAATTATCGATAACTATTTCAATTACTAGTATTTATATTAACTTGTGCACCATATAATAATAGATAAGAACTTTATTGAATCAAGCTTCAATCATCGTGATAGAATTAGGTATAATATATTCATTACCGATACATTATAAATTTACTATTATATCTTCTTAATCTATGTAACATTTTTAAGTATTGACTTAAGATTCTATTCTTTAAAATACTTTTAGGGTGGAATCTTCCCGAACATTTATGGTAATTTATTATTTTATCACTCTATTAGCTCGACATTATGACTGATCTCATGTAATTGTGTATGTACGTATTTTTTTAAATATATATTAAATATAGAAGACTTAGACTTTGACTTGGACTTGGGGCTTTGGCTTGGATCAGAATTCATAAAGTCAGACATTAAAAAATCTTGTACATATAAAGCTAGTAAGTAGAAACCTTGCTTTACTTGGAATATACTATCTAAAAATATAAAATTTTCTTGATAGTGGATTTGAAAAAAAAATATTACATTCAACTTTTATAGTAAAATCTGTTTGTGGATTTATTAATTGACATACCAATTTCAGAATTACTGATATATTTTAGGATAAGAATGACTTTTTAAAAGTTTATATATATGTCAACTTGAATTTTGGTAATTATTATAAAATATATTTTAGGATAAAGTTATTAGTGTACGTTGTTAGTAGATCACATGGAACTGGACTTTTATAGTAAAAATGTGATTTTTTATAGACTTTATAATTAGTAAACAAAAGTAAATATATATAAATTCATATCTTTTAGAATAACAATATTTCATTAAAAAATTTAGCCTTAAATTTTGGCGATTAAGCTTAAATTATTTTAGGATGACGTTTCTAGATGTATATTTTATGAGATCACAAACAGTTACAAAAGGATTGTACAAAGAACTCTATAATGTATCTAACGGTATATATTCAAGTGATAATGCGTTAAATCTTACACTATTTAACAACACATCATAAGTGTTAAGTCTAATTCCATAAGAGGGAAGTGAACAATTATTGATAACTATTTAAATTACGAGTATTGATATTGACTTGTACACCATATAATACTAGATAAGGAATTTACTGAATCAAGCTTCAATCAACGTGGTAGAATTAGGTAGAACATATTCCTTACCGATAGATTACAAATCCTTTTAGGGTGGAATCTTCCCAAACACTTATGGTGATTTAATATTTTTTTACTCTATTAGCTTTACATTATGAGTGATCTCATGTCATTGTGTACGTACGTATTTGTATTAATATATATTAAATATAGAAGACTTGGACTTGGACTTGGGTCTTGGGATTGGATCGGGACTTCAAATAAATATTTCATCTGTAGATAAGAATTTTTTTACAGACAAGAGTAACATATATAGATATAAGGGTCATATCGTACATATATATTTGTTATGCGATACAAACTGTAAAAAATAGGTAAAAAATTAAAGTGACAAAAACAGAAGATGGAGATAATGACAGTTTATATACACTCAATAATAATATTGTGATAATCGTTTTTGAAAAATCTCTTTACAATATCTAGGCATGGTCTCAAAACAGTATTTGTCCATTCTTCCTCAAGTTCTTCTTCTCTATCTCTTTGAAAACGTTCGTAGCAATAATATGATGCACATGCCACATTTTCTCATTTATTAATCGTTCAATCTTTTCAACTTGATTACAAATTAACATACAAGTATTAGGCTTGATACTTGAAATTGAAGCTTGAAAAATCATCAGCTTCAATTCATCATTTCCGTCTATATTTATTTCTTTCCTTAAATATCTGTCCATTTCAGGGACGCCGATGGACCGTCGAATTCCTTTTGTGTAATCTGCATCTGGAATGAAAATATGTCGCACCTCATCCATAGCCCTGCATGCAACGCAAATTTAAATAAAAGTTTTATTGAGTATAACATATATTTGATAATCAAAAGTATTATTATGAAAATTATATAAGAAAAGTTTTTAGCTAGCTGCATGATAGTATATCTTGATTGACACATAAAATAATTACAAAAATTACCTGCTTTGAACATTTGTTCAACCCTCATGTCAACTCTAGGGTGTAAGACTGATTGCTCAACATAAATCCAGATAAACCAACTATCACACTTATATTTGAACATGAACACATGGTCTTACACATGTTTTCAATATACGAATTTGACCCTCCAACAATAATTGGAAAAGTCTTCAGTATATTTCTTTATAGACGACAGCTTGCAAACAAAAATCTTAAGCTGTGAAGTCTGAATCTGGCTCAACCACCTAAGAAAATGTAAAAAATTAACTTTCTGAGAATTGAAAGAAATTATTTTTTAATAGTAAAGTATATTTTTCACTAGACTCTATAATAACTACTAAAATATTATCTAGGTAGTCATTTTTTATAAGTTTTCTTTAGAATAAACATATATACCTAACAAATAGAGTCGTACACCTTGTTGCTCAGTGTGTGTGATTTTGTTTTTGTAACAACCTATTTAGTAGGTTCGAGCAGTAAAATTATTTGATAGAAACTGACTAGGTCGACGGACCACGCGACGGACCGTCATGGTCACGACGGCCCGTGATGGATTCCGTCGTCCCATACTTGTGTAATTTCTTCTGCTACTCTTCTCATTATCCTTGACGACAAGTAGGACGAACCGTCATAGGCACGACGGACCGTCGAGGGCCTTCGTTCCAAAACACTTCAACTCTGATATCTGGGTACTGAGATCGACTCTCTGAACTTCGCGACGGAACTGCAGCACGGACCGTCGTTGACACGACGAACCGTCACAAACCTCTTTACTGAATCTGACTCTCTGAATTTTGTGACGGACCTGCAGGACGGACCGTCGCAGATACGACGGGCCGTCACAAGTTGCGTAAACCAAACTGGGTCGGATTTCTGCTAAAAGTTTTAAAGGGGTGTTTTGGACTATTCATGACAAACTTTATGAAATTAGTGGGGTAAGTTTAATAATTTATTCACTTGGGGGGTTAAAGGAGATAACCTTGAAATAAATAATGGGTTACTTTTATCATAATGAATTATATGATAATTAGGGTAAAAGAAAAAGAATCTGGAGAAGAAAAAGAAAAAGACAGAGAGGGGAGAACGAGCGAGAGAGAGAGAACGAAGAGGAAAGCAAAGGCATTGGAGAAGTAGCTTGCTTGATCACGATTCTTCGGTGGAGGTAGGTTATGGTTTAAGTCTATCTAATAGATAAACTCTTAATAGCGATTGATATGTATTGAATGATAGTGTAAGGTCTCCTATGTGCTTGATTGTGTGGTTGCATGTTTTTGATTGTGTGGTTGTGGTTGGCTATAAAATTAAGAGAATGTTGAAATTCTAATCTTGAACCATCTATACCGAAGTAATGCCTTGAAATAAAGGAGGCTTGATGAAAATAATATACCCATGAATTGAAAGTGGTGGTAATAAATGATGATTAACGGTAATTATTGGATCGGAGTGTCACGTTCCGACACGGATTATTAGGGGATCGGAATGTCACGTTCCAACACGGATTATTTAGATCGGAGTGTAACGTTCCGACACAGTATTAGGGGATCGGAGTGTCACGTTCCGACACACTAACATTAAAGGCAAGAAATCTTGAATTAACTTAATATACTCGAATTAAAAGAATCTAGTTCCTAAAAGAGTATGGTGTAGAGGCATGAGTCCTCATAGGTGTGCTTAAGGTTGTGATTGAGGGTGTAACTGTTATGGTGTTGTTGTGTCTATGGTTCATGTGCTTGTTGTTTGCCAACTGTTAAGTATTGTAGTGGGTTTTTTATTATTGTTGATTATATATTGGTTTCTATTTTGAGTTGGCCGATGATACCTACTCAGTACGTGTTCCTTGTACTGACCCCTACTTTTATTTTCTTCTTGTTGTTTTGTGGAGTGCAACAAGTGCCCCATTGACTTCGACTCGTCCTCAACTCTAGCCAGTCTTCAGCACATCAGATTTCAGGGTGAGCTATTATTCCTAGCTCGGGCTGGATTCTCTTCTTCACGTCTTGATGTCTTTGAAGTTCGAACATGGACCATCTTTCTACTTATTTTAGTTCTTAAATACTCTTAGACTTAGTAATTTGAGGATAGATGTTCTTGATGTGATGACTGCCAGATTTTGGGGATGATAAGTATTATACTTTATAAGTTTATTTAATTGATTTCGTTGATGAGTTTTGGATCTTCCGCATTTCATTTACTATTCAATATTTATATACTGCTAAACATTGGGGTTTAGATTGTTGGTTCTCTCACCTAGCAAGATAAGTGTGGGTGCCACTCGCGGCTCGTTTTGGGTCGTGACAAACTTGGTATCAGAGCTTTAGGTTCGTTGGTCTCATCACACAAGAACGAGTCTAGTAGAGTCTTGAGGAACGGTAGGGGGACGCCCTTACTTTTCTTTGAGAGGCTATAGGACTTTAGGAAAACTCCATTCTTTCTTTCTTTCGTGCTATTACTTGGGTCCAATTGGTATCTAGGTGATACAAATTGGTATCTGACATCCTCACTCTATCTCGCAGATGGTTAGAACTAGAGCAACAACTGTGTCAACACCAGCACCGGCAGGACAGGGTGCGTCTGAGCCAACCATTGGGACCGTAGCTCGAGGAGGAGCAGTGGCAAGAGGCCGTGGTAGAGGTTGCAGGAGGACGCCCTCTAGAGGTAGAGGACAAACACCTGGTCCAGCTAGTAATAGGGCAGTGACTCCTCCACCGACTGATGAGGTAGTGAGAGAGGGTGAAGAAAGGGAAAATGAGCAGGTTCAAGATGAGGAATTACCACCCCAGCCTACCCCAGAGATGATTAACCAGGTGCTTACCTATCTTAGCGGGTTATCTGATCAGGGCCAGACACCTCCAGTGTTTTCTGCACCAGCACCTCAGGTTCAGGGGGTACACCATGCAGCCGCTGTGGCTCCCCGCATGGATGCCTCATTGGAAGTAGGCACGTTTCCTCGATTGACTACGGGGTCCATAATGACAAGTGATCAGCATGAACTTTTCACTAAATTCTTAAAGTTAAAACCTCCAGTATTCAAGGGTGCTGAATCTGAAGATGCCTATGATTTTCTGGTTGATTGTCATGAGCTGCTACATAAGATGGACATAGTAGAACGATTCGGTGTGGAGTTTGTGACCTATCAGTTTCAGGGGGATGCCAAAAGGTGGTGGCGGTCGTATGTTGAGTGTCAACCAGCACAGGCACCACCTATGACTTGGGCATCATTCTCTAGCTTATTTATGGAGAAGTATATACCCCGGACTTTGAGGGATAGGAGGAGAGATGAATTCCTGAGCCTAGAGCAAGGAAGGATGTCTGTTGCTGCTTATGAGGCTAAATTTCGTGCACTATCTAGGTATGCCACTCAGCTTTGTTTCAGTCCACAAGAGCGGATTCGCCGTTTTGTGAAGGGATTGAGGTCAGATTTGCGGATCCCAGCCTTACAGGTAGCTGCTGCAGCAAAATCCTTTCAGGAAGTGGTTGATTTTGTGATAGAAGTGGAGGGGGTGAAGCCAGACGACTTCACCATGGCGTCGACATCTAAGAAGTTCCGTAAGGGAGGTGAGTTTAGCGGTTCTTACTCCAGAGGGCAGAGTTCAGGAGGTTACCAAAACCGCCCTATTCAGTCTTCCCTGCAGGCTTTAGCTGGGGGTCCATCGCAGCCCAGTCAGCCTTTTTCTGAGTTTGGAGGTTATCCCCAGACTTCGTCACTTTCACAAAGACCTATGCTTGACTCCAGGAATTGTTATGGATGTGGGGAGACTGGACATATTAGGAAGTATTGTCCAAAACAGAGTTACAGACCCCCAATAGTTAGAGGTAGAGGTGGTCATGGGAGAGGCCGCCATTCTGGAGGACGTGGTGGCCAAGGTAATGGTGGTCACCCAATCAATCGGGGTGGCGGGCAAGCTGGAACTGCTGCGGCGCAACATGATAGGGGCAATGGACAGACAGGTGATAGGGCCCATTGTTATGCTTTCCCCGGGAGGTCTGAAGCAGAGACATCTGATGCTGTTATCACAGGTAATCTTTTGGTCTGTGATTGCATGGCTTCTGTATTATTTGATCCTGGATCCACATTTTCATATGTATCTTCCTCATTTGCTACTGGTCTTGATTTACATTGCGATTTGCTTGACATGCCTATTAGTGTCTCTACTCCTGTGGGTGAGTCTGTGATAGTTGAGAAGGTGTATAGGTCTTGCCTTGTGACTTTTGTAGGGAGCAATACCTATGTAGATTTGATTATCCTAGAAATGGTTGATTTTGATGTAATTCTGGGTATGACTTGGCTTTCCCCAAATTTTGCAATCTTAGATTGTAATGCTAAAACTGTGACATTGGCCAAGCCTGGGACAGATCCGCTAGTGTGGGAGGGTGAATACATTTCCACCCCAGTCCGTATTATCTCTTTTCTTCGCGCTAAGAGGATGGTCAGTAAAGGTTGTTTAGACTTCTTGGCACATCTCAGGGATGATACTTCCAAAGTACCTTCGATTGAGTCTGTTTCGATAGTCTGTTAGTTCCTGGATGTGTTTCCTGCAGACCTTCCTGGTATGCCACCGGATAGGGATATTGATTTTTGTATTGATCTGGAGCCGGGTACTCGCCCCATTTCCATCCCCCCTTATAGAATGGCTCCAGCTGAGTTAAGGGAGTTAAAGGCCCAACTTCAGGAGTTGTTAGGTAAAGGTTTTATTAGACCAAGTGCATCCCCTTGGGGCGCTCCTGTTTTATTTGTGAAAAAGAAGGATGGTAGCCTTCGAATTCTTGGGGCACGTGGTTTCTAAGTATCCTATTCCTCGAATTGATGATCTGTTCGATCAGTTACAAGGTGCTTGTGTCTTCTCTAAAATTGATCTGAGATCAGGTTATCATAAATTGAAAATACGGGCAGCAGATGTGCCATAGACTGCTTTTCGAACCAGGTATGGGCATTA
>NC_028647.1:21183324-21184201 GCF_001406875.1 Solanum pennellii | reverse complement strand
AAGTCTTTCTGAAGGTTTCACCCATGAAAGGGGTGATGCGGTTTGGTAAGCGAGGTAAACTTAGTTCAAGGTATATTGGGCCATTTGAAAATTTGAAGAGCGTGGGAGAGGTGGCTTATGAATTGGCATTGCCTTCAGGACTCTCAGGAGTGCACCCGGTATTTCATGTGTTTATGCTGAAAAAGTACCATGGGGATGGAAACTACATTATTCGTTGGGATTCAGTTCTTCTTGATGTGAATTTGTCTTTTGAGGAGGAGCCGATTGCTATTCTAGCTAGAGAAGTCCGCAAGTTGAGATCGAAGGAGAATTCATCTATCAAGGTTCAGTGGAAGAATCGGCCAGTCGAAGAGTCTACTTGGGAGAATGAGGCGGATATGCAAGAAAGATATCCCCACCTTTTTACAGATTCAGGTACTCTTTCTCGCTCTTGCTTTTCTTCCTATGATCGTTCGGGGACGAACGATGGGTAAATTGGTATCTATTGTAACGACCTGTTTAGTCGATTCGAGAAGTAAGATTATCTTGATAAAAACTGACTGGGTCGACGGACCACGCGACGGACCGTCATGGTCACGACGGCCCGTGATGGATTTCGTCGTCCCACACTTGTAAATTTTCTTCTGCTACTTTTCTCATTACCCTCGACGACAAGTAGGACGAACCGTCATAGGCACGACGGACCGTCGAGGGGCTTCGTTCCAAAACACTTAAACTCTGAAAATCTGGGTACTGAGATCGACTCTCTGAACTTCGCGACGGAACTGCAGGACGGACCGTCGTAGGTACGACGGACCGTCACAAAACCTTTACAGAATTTGACTCTATGAACTTTGTGACGGACCTGCAGGACGGACCGTCATAGAGACGACGGACC